>NC_134687.1:377086279-377386279 GCF_050947455.1 Rhinoderma darwinii | reverse complement strand
TGCACACTGTCAAAAATGGTCGGCAGGTTGTGCGCATGGCCAATGTTGAAATTCGCCACTTCTGTGTGTATTTTGTAGTAAAAACTTAACTTTATTGGATATGTTGGCTTCATATCAGTAGGAAACAAAGTGTTTAACCACACACACAAACAACAAACAAATAGACTTGTGCGAAGCCGGGTAACTGTGCTAGTAATGTTATATATTGCGCCCGATGAAGGCTGTAAAAAAAATAAAAAATGCTAGAATTGCTGTTTTTTGGTCATATCACCTCCCAAAAAATATGGAGTAAAAAATGATGAAAAGGTCGTACGTACCCCAAAAAGTAAAATAAAACTATGGCTCCACAAAACACAAGCCCTAGCACAGCCCCATCGAAAGAAAATGAAAAAGTAATGGGTCTCAGAATATGGCAACACGATTTTTTTTGTAACAAATTTTGTTTTTATTTTGTAAAAGTAGTAGAACATATAAAAAGCTATATGCTCTTCTGCGACCGGCGCTGAATGCTATTAGCGCATGCGTACATATAGAAGATCCTGCTCCCTGTATTTTCGTATGCACTGTAAGTGTTCAGCCATGGTTCAGCACCAGCGCAGAAGAGCAGACAACCGGGGAGGCGGTCATGTGGTCAAATCACCAGACCGCTGTCATCTTTGAAATCTATGGACGGTATAATCGTGCCGCCCTCTGTATGCTAAGCCCTTCCAGGGGAGAAGAGGGCCCTAAAATCAAGCGCAGGTATGGGTGATGTGGGTGTTTACAGTTGCTTGTGTCATGACACAACAACTTAGGGAAGTCAGAAATTGTATTAAAAAAGTGGCCAACCCTTTTAACTGATTAGAGAGCAGGACCCCACTAGGCAGCTACATCATATATCAGCCAGCTTTTGATGGGCTGCTGACATGTGATGTCTCCAATTGTAGAGTGCTGTGGAGTATGTTAGCGCTATATAAAAAAAGATTATGTAGCTGACCAGCATTCCTGCTCTACATTTAGTCAAGGGAACTTATTGATGTGCAGACTTATGACAGAGCGGAAAATCTGGGCAGCTATGGGACAGGTCAGCAGCCAGGCCATGGTTATGTAGTCTGCCTGCCATGTTAAACCACTGATCTGGATACCTGTGCAGGGTCGCTTCTGCTATTAGATGAGATGAGAATCTTGCCTCAAGCAGCGGTATGCAGTGTCTCGAAGGGGGCATTACAACGGACATAATAAGTGAAGAGGTGGTTGGTATTATGGCAACAGGCGAGCTTGCTGTGTTACGCTGCTTCCATAATTTCCATAAAAGTGAATGGGAGTTATGAAACCGCATAGCTCTCCAGTGATTCCTATCCACCTCAAGAGACCGGGTCGGGGGACCCTGGTTGTCGAGATAGATGCAGGTCCAGAGCTGGGACCCACATCAATGTGACATTTATAGCATTTCCACAAGATTTGTCATACATGTCTAAGATGGGAATACTACTTTAAGATTATTCTGTACCCGGGATCCAGTGCCTGGGACCTCAAATGGTTAATCATGTGCCCCTCTTCCTTTAATCCCAGATGCTGAGGAGCTTCCAGAGGTGAAAGTCCTCTATTTTTCATAACAGGTCAGCTCCTTAAAAACGCTTTTTTTTTTCATTATTTGTTAGTTTTTTTTAAATTCGTTATATTTAGAAAATTATTTTTTGTTTGGGCTAACTCTTTATCAATTAAAAACATTGGGCCTCTCCTCATGATAGGTCCTCTTTAAAGCCTGGGGCAACATGGAGGATAATTAATAGACAATTGGCTGTGGCAACATGCATCTTGAGACCATACAGTCAATAGGGATGGTCAATAAAGCGGGAGCAGGGCAATTGTTTATTTTAGAGTCTTCCAGTTTGGGTTACATCTACAAGTCTGAGTAATTAAATAGCAGTTGGCTACCTGGTATTCTGATTTAGGATTTTTTTTTGCCACAAGCAGCAGAATAGCTAGAATAGGCCCTGAAAATAGACAACCCATAGGTAACACATCTAGCTTGGACCAACTGTCCACACACTGGTAACTTTCATCTTCCTTTGTAATTTTAAGCGCATTGCTGTAATTCTTTAAGGTCAGTTCACACGTTGCGTAAATACTGCGGATTTTCCGCACCGGAATTTGTTGCAGAAAATCCGCAGCAAATAAATTAGCAGCAGAGTAGATGAGATAAAACAAATCTCATCCACACGCTGTGTAAATGCTGAGTGGAAAAAAACGCTCAAATTGACCTGCGGTGCAGAATTTTATTTCGCAGCATGTCAATTGGATATGCGTAAACACAAAAAAAACAAATTTGCAAAAAAAAAAACATCTTATACTTACCCAGGACTCTGTGTTTCTTCCTCCAGGCTGGCCTCCTGGCATGACGTTTCATCCTATATGACCGCTGCAGCCAATCACAGGCTCTGGGATAAAACGTCATCCCAGGAGGCCAGCCTGCTAGGAGGCCGGCTAAGTGCTGCAGTTTTCCACAGTGGACATTCCGGGCGAAAAACTGCACCACAGTTTTGGTGCGGTTTTTCACCCGGAATTCCCTACAGCGCACAGGGCGGATACGCTGCATTCTTTTACGCAGCGTATCTGCCTTGTGTGAACTCAGCCTAAAAGTTATGCTATTCTCGTCAAACTACGCATTCCCAACACTATGCTAAATTAATTGGCTTAAAGTTTTCTTATCAGTCCTTTATCCTAAATTCATTGTAGATTGTAGTAGTAGCCTAAATGACCTTAACCCCTTCAGGACCCAGCCTGTTTTGGCCTTCAGGACACAGCCGATTTTTTCAAATCTGGCATGTGTCACTTTATGTGGTAATAACTCTGGAATGCTTTCACCTAGCCAAGCGATTCTGAGATTGTTTTCTCGTGACATATTGTACTTTATGTTAGTGAAAAAATTTGGTCGATAAATTCTGTATTTATTTGTGAAAATTTAGCATTTTCCTAAATGTAAACGTATCTGCTTGTAACACAGATAGTAATACCACACCAAATAGTTACTAATTAACATTTCCCATATGTCTACTTTGTCAGCATCGTTTTTTGAACGTCCTTTTATTTTTCTAGGACATTACAAGGCTTAGAACTTTAGCAGCAATTTCTCATATTTTCAAGAAAATTTCAAAAGGCCATTTTGTCAGGGACCAGTTTAGTTCTGAAGTGGCTTTGAGGGCCTTATATATTAGAAAGTCCGCAGAAACCAACCCATTTTGAAAACTGCACCCATCAAGGTATTCGAATCAGCATTCACAAAGTGTTTTAACCCTTTAGGCGTACCACAGGAATCAAAGCAAAGTAGAGGTGAAATGTACAATTATTTTATTTTTTTTCCGAAATTCATTTAAAAAAATAAATAAATTGTAATACAGAAGGTTTTACCAGAGAAACGCAACTCAATATTTTATTGCCCAGATTCTGCAGTTTTTACAAATATCCCACATGTGGTCCTAGTGTGCTAATGGACTGAAACACAGGCCTTGGAAGCAAAAGAGCACCTAGAAGATTTTGGGCCTCCTTCTTTTTTTTTTTTTTTTAGAATATATTTTAGGCACCATGTCCGGTTTGAAGAGGTCTTGTGGTGCCAAAACAGTGGAAATGACCCAAAAGTTACCCCATTTTGGAAACTACACCTCTCAAGGAATTTATCTAGGGGTATAGTTAGCACTTTGACCACACAGATTTTTCCACTAAATATATTGGAATTAGTCTGTAAAAATGAAAATCTACTTGTTTTCTGTAAAAACATAGAATTTTACAAGGAATAATTATTTACAAGGAATAATGAAGAAAATGTACACCAACATTTGTAAAGCAATGTCTCCCGATTACGGCAATACCCCACATGTGGTAATAAACTGCTAATTGGCCCAACAGCAGGGCTCCGAAGGGAAGGAGCGCATTTGGATTTTGGAGCACAGATTTTGCTGGAATGGTTTTCGGTGCCATGTCGTGTTTGTAACGCCCAGGTGGGACCAAAACAGTGGAAACACCCTAAAAGTTACCCCATTTTGGAAACTATACCTCTCAAGGAATTTATCTAGGGGTTTGGTTAGCATTTTGACCACACAGGTTTTTTGCAGAATTTAGTGAAATTAGGCCGTAAAAAGGAAAATCTACTTTTTTTTCTGAAAAAAATACCTTTTTAATTTTTACAAGGAATAAAGGAAAAAAGTAGAGCATATTCTCCGGACTACGGCAATACCCCATATGTGGTAA
Source organism: Rhinoderma darwinii (assembly GCF_050947455.1). NCBI lineage: Eukaryota > Metazoa > Chordata > Amphibia > Anura > Rhinodermatidae > Rhinoderma > Rhinoderma darwinii. Next base: position 377,382,052 of record NC_134687.1, on the reverse strand, counting down.
TAAGCTGCTGATTGGACCCATGACAGTGCTCAGAAGGGAAGGAGCGCCATTTGGATTTTGGAGCACGGATTTTGCTGGATTGGTTTTCGGTTCCATAACGCGTTTGAACGCTCTGGAGGGACCAAAACAGTGGAAACCCCCCAAAAGTAACCACGTTTTGGAAACACACCTCAAGGAATTTTTCTAGGGGTATAGTTAGCATTTAGACCCCACAGGTTTTTTGCAGAATTTATTAGAATTAAGCCGCGAAAATGAATATCACAATTTTTTCCACTAAAATGTTGAATTTTCTCATTTTCACAAGGGATAAAGGAGAAAAAAAACAACCAATTTTTGTAAAGCAATTTCTCCCAAGTACGGAAATACCCCACATGTGGTCATACATTTTTTTTCAGTATAAATGAATTAACCCTTTCAAGACTGATCCATTTTTTTGCTTTCTTATTTTCGTTTTTCAGTCTCCGCCTTCTTTTTCCATCAGTAGAGGGGTGTAAGGGATTATTGCTTGCGGGAGGAGTTGTAGTATCTATTGATACCATTTAAAGTACCATAAATTGTACTGGGAAACTGAAAAAAAATTCTTTGCGGGCTGAAATTGGAAAAAAATCTGATTCCATATTTTTGGGGGTTTCGTTTTTATAGCTTTCATCGTGCGGTAAAAACAAAAACTTTACTTCTGCGGCGCAATACAATTACATTATATTGTACTACTATTACAAAGAAAAATCAAATTGTTAAAATAAAAATTGCTTTGTTTCACCGCATTCTGAGAGCCGTAACTTTTTTTTGCGGGACGAGCTGTAGTTTTTATTGGTACCATTTTTGCATTACATTTTTTTTTGAGCGCTAAGGTGACCAAAAAAATCAGCGATTTTGGCGGTTTAAATTCTTTACGTTTTTTACGGTGTTCACCGTGTGAGTTAAATAATGGTATATTGTAATAGTTCTGCCTTTTACCGACGTAGCAATACCAATTTTGTTTATTTTTTTACATTACTTTGGAAGAAAAATACTAATATATTGCAGTATATTGTTATTTTTACAGGCTTCTGTAACCGCACGATCGCTGTTCCCGTCTGTTAGTCCCAGGTGTCAGCTGTAATTTACAGCTGACTCCCGCAGCGTATGGAGCGGGCTCAGCACGTGAGCCCGCTCCATACATCAACCCCCACACCTTGAGGTGCAATTAAGTCATAGTGCGCAAAGGGATTAATGCACAGCGGATGGTTCAAAGTGAATATTGCAATTTTCCACTGATATGCCATTTTAGTGCATAATATGTTGTGCCCAGTTTGTGCCACTGAAGACAAATACCTCAAACGTTAAGCGGGTTCTCCCGGGTATGGCAATGCCATATATGTGGGCGCAAACTGCTGCTTGGGCACGCTGCAGGGCTCAGAAGGGAGGGACACCATTATGCTTTTGGAGCGCAGATTTTGCTTGGTAATAGTTCTGTTTGGGGTATTGCTGGTACTTCAGTTTATAATGTGGGGGCATATGTAATCTGTGCAGAGTACATCAGGGCATAATAAGAGGGCATAATAATGCGGTAAATAAATAATAATTCATAGATGTGTGGCTGGTGTCGCACTTATAAATTGGGCCCGATCTTATCCGCTTTTTGAACACACTGCACATTTTGCATCGTCATATTCTGAGAGCCAGAACTTTTTTATTTTTTCTCCACCGGAGCTGTGTCAGGGCTTTTTTGATGCGGGACAATCTGTAGTTTTAATTGGTACCATTTTGAGGTACATGCGATTCATTTATTTTTTTTGGTCACTTTTTATTCCATTTTTTTGCAAGCCGGGTGACCAAAAACAAGCAATTCTGACAATGTTTTCTTAGTTTTTAATTTTTCAATCAAAAGGCTGTGTAAGGGCTTGTTTTTTGCGGGACGGGTTGTAGTTTTTATTGGTACTATTTTCAGGTACATCACTTTTTATTCCTTATTTTGAGAGGGGTGGTGACCAAAATATACCGATTCTGGTGTCGTTTTTTTATTGATTTTTGTTTTAGGTGTTCATCGTGCGGGAAAAATAACATTATAGTTTTATAGTTGGAGTCGTTACGAACGCGGTGATACCAGATATGTGTACTTTTTTTAACGTGTTCATTCTTTTCCTATAATGAAAGTCTTATTATAGTAAAAAAGAACATTTTTTGTTTATATAACTTATAACTTTTTTATTTTTACAAATTTTTTAAACTATTTTTCTTACCCTTTTTTTTTTTACTTGTCCCACTAGGGGACATTTAGACTTGCAGCTTTGATCGCTGCTAGAGTACATTACACCACCTACTTAGTGTAATGCATTCCAACTGTCATTGTGACGTGACAGTCACACTGACAGGAAGCCTAGGAGGACCGGCCGGAGGCTGCTCCTCCGAGGCTTCCGTACATGGCAGCCCGGAGGCCATTGTCTGGCCTCCGATTGCCACGACAAGCATCGGCAGCCCCCACAATCACTTTGTGGGGGCTGCCGATGTACTTCAAACGCCTTAAATCCGGCGATCGCAATCGGTCGCGGATTTATGGGGTTAATTGCCGAAATCAGCGGCGATGGTCTGCTGACTGGCAAGACTGGAGTGTCGGCTGTCGGGGACAGCTGACCTCCCGATTCCCGGACACTGTACGTTAAGACAGTGTGCGCCGGGAACCGCTCCGCAACTGTACGTCCTGGTGCGGGAAGCAACCCCTCTCCAGGATGTACAGTTGCGACGCAGTGTGGGAAGAGGTTTGGAATTGTGCTTGGAATTGCGCTTGGAAAATACGCAGCAGAATACAGTAGCAAAAAAGTGGGTGGGATTTAACAAAACTCATCCACGCTGCGTAAAATTTCCATGCAGAAATTCACCTGCGGTACGTATTTTTTGTACCATGTCAATTCCTGCTACGGAAAAAGTACTGAATTGCTGCATTTTTCAGAGGAGATGTCACCATCTCCCAGCATTGAAAAAAACGGAACAAAATCTGCACCATTTTCTGCAGTAAAAAATGTTTTTCCGCAGCTGAATTTCTGCTAGTTTGTGTGGAATTGCTGCAGCAATTCCGTTACATGTGGACGAGACCTAAGGGAGTAGGACATTAAGGCATGAACAGGTATTTACTAACAATAAAAATACAATAACAGTCCGTAGACTTTGAAGCATAAAATGAAACTTTTAGGTTTCTAGCATGATTGCGGCCTCATGCACATAGTAGAGCTGTGTGCACAGAGGCTGTGTGGGGGCACATGGAGTCTATAAACAAAACAGAAAGACCCTTTATGCCTCCATGCACTTCTTTTGGCATCGTAGTAGGTAAGATGGTAGTGTGCAAGAAATCCATCATATGTGCAAAATGTATTTCGAAGCAGCTGTATAACTTTCTATTCACATGCATCTTTCTATGACATTGAACATATAATTGTAACATTTTTATATTTTGTACACTTACTCATCAAAAGTATTGACTTACATTCACAAACAATGCATGTACTTAGTACAGGTCGAAATATAAACCTTGTAGTACCTTGTAGATATGTTTAACTAGCAGGCATAGAATATTCCACAATCCCTAATCATAAAAAGTAATTTCTGGAGAAGTGTAATGCATCTTTAACAGAATCAAAAGGTAAATATCGACACTAATTAATTAACTACAGAAAGAGAGCCTTGTAATCCCCATTAACAAGAGCTTTCATCTTTTTAATATTTCTACATTTTAAACCTTGCATTACATGTAATTTCCCTACTTGCAAAGTAAAGCCAATTAATAAGTAAAAGTTAATGTCAGATCTAATGCTGTTGTTTTTTTAATCTTTTCAATATTTGTTTTTGAAGTTTCATGCAGCCAACTTAAAAGACTTCACAGTAATGTACTAATGAGCTTCATTCACATAATATAAAAAAAATTAAAAAGAAAAACAAATAGAATTTACGTAATGTCAATTGACGATTTTTGCTTTTAGACAATTACTAACAGTTAAGGTTATTGTTACATTTGTAAAATCATATTAGAGATGAGCGAATCTTTACAAAATTATCCGAAAGTATGAATCTGGAAGCAGGCAAATTGATTCTCCCATTTTATTATATACTGTATTTGAGCAAATATTAAAAAATGTCTTCTTTCTTCAAATTTTTCGATTTGTAAATCTCTTTGATTTAAAACTTGAACCTATTTAATTGATATTTCTATCTAAAATAGCTATACAGGACATGGCCAAATAATATTACAATACAACATATAGCAACTATGCCTATAACTAAAATGTAGAATAGTAAGTCCTTTATGGAGATGGGCAAAAATTTCCTGAGTTTTAAAATTTGAGGTAAAATTGAGCACACAAAATGAGGCAAAAGTAGAACATTTTCAGATTTGCCCACAGCGATTGTGAAACTGAACAGCCAATCAGGACTGTAGTTTGAAATAATGTGATTAATCTTCATTTACCATGTTCTGTTTTCACCCCTCTACCCCCACCTAACAATCTAAATTTTTTAAATTGTATATATTTTTATATTAAAGGGGTTTTCCAGCCAATAAAAATTGATGGCCTGTCCTCTGGATAGGCCATCAATAGCTGATGGGCCGGGGTCCGACTCCCGGGACCCCCGCTGATCAGCTGTTTTGAAGGGGCTGCTGCGCTCGTAGGAGCGCTGCAGCCCCTTCATTTCTACTTTTTCACTGTCAATCTTCGACACTCATTTAGCAGTGATTCACAGGTATTGCAGCCTTTTCTCCAATTCCCTTCCATAGGAAAGGAAGGCTGCAATATTATGAATCGCTACTAAATGGGTGTCGACGATTCACAGTGAGCAAGTAGAAATTAAGAGGAAGCAGAGCTCGTATGAGCGCTGCACCCCCTCAAAACAGCTGATCGGCGGGAGTCGGACCCCGACCCATCAGCTATTGATGGCCTATGCTCAGGATAGGCCATCAAATTTTACTGGGTGGAAAACTCCTTTAACTGAACTTCTGATCTGTACTCAAACCATTGCAGATTTTTTCATCAGTTGACAAGGGCAGAAGGCATTGTACACGTGAAAAAAAACAGCTGCTCTTTACACAGCATTCCCTTTTTTTTATTTGTAGTCTTGCCGCTCTGTACATGCAGTAATCTAATCTGTGACACAGACAGAGCTCTCTGTGACAATTAAATAATTAGTATAATGTAGCTGCTTCCTACACATAGTGTTCCTAGACCAAAACTCCTTAAAGCACAAAATAAATTTTCAATTGAAATTTCAGTTTCACGAGTGTCTAATGCAAATGTATATTGGTTTAGTTTTTGTATGTCATTTGTATTTGTTACTATCAAGCCTCAACATTTACTGTACCTATGCAATTTCTGTATGGTAGGATATATTCAATTGTGCATAGAAAGCTGCAGGGCTGCCATCAGGTATTTCTGGGCCTCATACTGTGAAAAAGTATGGGCCTTGCCCCCCTCATTGACTGGGAGGGGTGCAGAAGTAAATTCCGGGAGTTGGGGCAGGGATGAGATGCAAACTGAAAAAATCTGTCAAGCTTCAGGGCAGGAACCATAGGTGGGCAGGGGTACTTTGAGGGGGATGCAAGGGGTAGAGATTAGGTGACAGGGCTCTGTGGGGGGAGGATAGGCTGGTGGAATGGAAAGTGGCAGGGGCAGAGAGGTGACGCAACCTGACAGGAGCTCTATATAAGAGCAAGGAGGAAACAGGTGGGCAGGGACTCTGTGGGGGCCAAGGGAGAGACAGTAGGTGTGCAGGGGGGCAACATAAAAAAGATAATTGCAAAAAACAAAGTAACACAGGCAGGCAGCAGCTTGAGAAGCTTCCTGGCCACCCTCCCACAGTTTACTAGGTACTAGGAGGGAGATAGCGTGTAGACTCACTCACCAATCTTGTTGCTGCTGGCTGCCCCTGCTATCTTGCTGTTTGGGTGCCTGCCGTTCTGCCCGGTCCTCTAGAATTGCTACTGCTGTGATCTGCATCCACTCACCTTCTCCCCAAATGCAGCATGCACATTATGTTGCATTGCTGTGAGGAGGAAGGGAAAAGAGGGAGCGAGAACTGTGGAAGTCACAGTCGAAGGATGTGATTGCTCAGGGGGGCCTTTTTCATTTTATCTTAATAAGGCAAGGGGGGAAATTGGGATTAGTGGAGCCCAGAGGGCCTGGCAGGGCTGTATTTGTATATCGCAGCACAGAGACACACAGGACCTACTCTTATCCAAGCCATCAGTCCTGCTGACCTTACGGGTTCGGCTTTAACAGCAAGATACAGCTTCTATGTATACAGGATACATAGAAGCTGTGTCTTAAAAAAAAAATTTATTAAAAGTTACTTAACATCACATAATACATTGTTTTATTAAAAAAATGTAGTTAAAAGGTTCAAATATTCTTTAAACCTGTTTACAAATGAGGCAGAACAGTGACCTTATAGCATTTTCTATGAATTTGCTGATGTCACAAAGTTCTATAGCGTTGTAAATACTGTACAAAATGTCTTATCTGATCAGGCTAACCTGGCTAAATGGGAAGCAGCGCAGCCACCATATTATAATGTTGTGTCATTTAATAGAAAAACATTGGCCCACATTTTATTAATAAGGGCGTATTTTGCACCAATGAAATTGGAGCGGGTAGGTGGCAAGAATTGTGCTTAATTTATTAAAAAACACACACCTCTTAATAAATTTGAATTTAGAATTGTTTGAATGTGGTTTTACACCTGCTATCAGCAGTTGTAGGTTTGCACCTAACCTTTGCCTTTTGATATGAGTCTAAAAGTAAATTTACAGCTTGACCACGTTCACGTTTCTTGCTTGTTTTTTTTTTTTTAAGTGAGAAAACAAATGTTGTAAATGTCATGATTTTGGCACAAGTTTATATGTGACTTTTTAACCGGTGCAATTTCCACCAAACTCAGTGCAGGGGCAGATTAAGGGTACCATGGGCACTTTTTCAAGTCCAACCCCCCCCCAACTCTGAAGACAGAATTTTGAAGACGCTGTACCGTATATATTTGCAGATTTCTGTTTAGGCGGCCACAGATCTGGCACGGTTTTGAATTTGCTGTAAAAGCAGCATGAGCCATACAGAAGAGAAAAAGTAGAATACTTTGAGACACTAAAGACGTCAGGAGCTTTAAATTGTTAGTGGTAACTTTTTTTTTATTCCGTCGACATAGCTGTATAAGGGCTTGTTTTTTGCAGGACGAGTTGTAATTTGTAATTGTAACATTTTTAGATCCTTATAATATATTGATTAACTTTTATTAACTTTATTTTAGGAGAGAATTGAAAATAAGCAGCTATTCCAGCATTGATTTTCACGTTATAAATTTACGCTGTTTACTATGCAGCGTAAATAACATGTTAACTTTATTCTATGGGTCGGCACGATTACGGGGATACCAAATATGTAAAGGTTTTATATGTTTTCCTAGGTTTGCACAATAAAAACCCTTTTAGAAAAAAAATTACTTGTTTTTGCATCGCCGCATTCCGAGAGACGTAATTTTTTATTTTTCCATCAATGTGGCTGTATGTGGGCTTGATTTTTGTGGGCCAATGTGTAGTTTTGATTAGTACTATTTTGGGGTACATAGGATTTTATAGATTAATTTTTTATGGGGGGAAAGGTAGAAAAGAGAATTTTGCCGTAGTTTTTTGCGGTTTTTTTGGACGCCGTTCATCCGGCGGTTTAATGAATGTGTTCATTTTATTGTTCAAGTTGTTACGATTGTGGGGATACCATATATGTGTATGTGTTATTTGTTTTGACACTTTTACTAAATAAAACCACTTTTTGGGCAAAAAAAGTAGTTTTATTTGATTTTGACTGTAAATTATTTTTTTCACAAACGTTATTTAACTGCTTTTACATTTATTTTTTTAGTCCCAACAGGCGTTTGCTGAAGGCAGACCTGGGGGTCTTTGTTAGGTCCCCGGCTGCCATGGAAATCCGACGGCGACCCGCAAACTAGCAGCTGCAGAGGACGGATATATCTGTCCTTCGGCGTTAACAGGTTAAAGAACCAGTGTCTGTTGTTTAACCCCTTAAAGTCCAAGCCCCCCCCTGCAGATAAAGCCTCCCCCGTACATAAATCCACCCCCATAGATAAAACTCCCCTGGGTAGATAAAGCCCCCCGCGTAGATAAAGCGCCTCCCTGTAGATAAGGCCACCCTCGTAGATAATGCCACACACTTTTTTTATTACGATAAAATAACAAACTATTCAAACTCACCTTAATCTTGTTCCCACACCGTCCGGCATCAATGGAGACCTGCTCTCTTCTGTGCAGGTCTCCTGGGGTTGAACTGGGAATGACTTTGTCTGTCAATCAGTGCCTTTCAACGACGCAAGCGGCGCAAAGTATTTTTAGATTTATGCTAATTAGTTTCTTAATAGACAACTGGGCGTGTACAGTTACGCCGCGGTTACGGTGCAGGCTCAGAAGCTGAGCCCGCACCATCACCGGCGGGTGTCAGCTGTATGTTACAGCTGACGCCCTGCTGTAACGGCCAGGACCGGAGCTAGTCTCTGATCTAGCCGATTAACCTCACATATGCTGCGCTCAATAGTGATCACAGCATCTGAGGGGATTTTAGCCGACCGGTATGGCAACCGGAGGCCTAACATTGGCCTCCGTGTCTGCCTTGTACGGAAGCCTATGTGGTCCCCAAAAGGTGCAAAGTGTCATCCATTGCGTATTAATTTCTGAAAAAAACCTGTGGACTCTATATGCTCACTACACCTCTTGATAATTGCCTTTAGGGGTGTAGTGTCTAAAATGGGGGTCACTTTTAAAAAATATATATTTTAGGGGTTTTGCAAATGCGATATGGCATCTGCAAACCATTTCAGCAAAATCTACGCTCCAAAAGTTAAATACCACTCCATTTCTTCTGAACCCTCCCATATGTCTAAACAGCGGTTTATTACCACATTTGGGGTATTGCTGTACACGGGAGACATTTCTTCACAAATGTTGGGGTGCTTTTTCTTCTTTAATCATGTGAAAATGAAAAATGTTGCTCTAAAACGATATCATATTGGGGGAAAAAAATGTTTTAAATTTTCACGGCTTAATTCGAATTCAGCAAAAAAACTTTGGGGTCAAAATTCTCACTATTCCCCTAGCTGATTCCTCAAGGGGTGTACAGATGTAGCCGTCTTTACCTTGACTTTTAATGCATTAAATAAACAATGGCTAGATCTATTATCTTGGCTTTTTCAATGACTTTTCAATTGCTTTTGTTGTGTGATATCACGCTGCAGCAAGTTATCAAAATCAAGTTAAAGATGGCTACATCCGTAGATTCCAAATAGAGTCAAATTCAGGGTGTTTTCACTGTACTGATACTACAGGAGCTCAGCAAATGCGAAAAGGCGCCCAGAAACCATTCCAGAGAAAATGGCACTCATTCTCTTCTGAGCCCTACCGTGTGCCCAAACAGCAGTTTATGACCGCTTATGGGGTATTGCTGTACTCAGGAGAAATTTTTTAACAGATGTTGGGATGCTTTTTCTCCTTTTGTTCTTGTGGAAATACAAAAAAAAAAATTGTAAATCCTAAATTTTATTGGAAAAAATGTAGATTACTTCCAATGATTTCTGTAATAAACCTATGGGGTCAAAATGCTCACTATACCCCTAGATAATTTCCTTGAGGGGTATAGTTTCCCAAATGGATAGCTAAGTTTGAGCTCCAAAAGTCAAATTGTGCTCCTTTCCACCTGAGCCCTGCCATGTGGCCAAACAGCAGTTTATGACCACATATGGGGTATTACCATACAAATGTTGGGGTGCTTTTTCTCCTTTAGCTCTTGAGTAAATTTTAAAAAAAATAGTTAAACCTACATTTTATTGGAAAAAAAATTAGTTCTTCATTTTCGCGGCCTACCTCCAATAATTGATGTAAAAAACTTGTAGGTTCAAAATGCTCACTACACACCTAGATAAATTCCTTGTGGGTGTAGTTTCAAAAATGGGATAATGTTTGGGGTGTTTCCTTTCGTTTTGGTTCTATAAGACCTCTTCAAACCTGACATGGTGCCTAAAATATAATCTAATAAGAAGTCCCCAAAATCCTCTAGGTGCTCCTTTACATCTGAGGCCTAAGCTTCAGTCCATTAGAAAACTAGGGCCACATGTGGGATATTTCTAAAAAAAAAATCAGAATCTGGGTAATATATTTTTAGTTGTATTTCTCTGGTAAAACCTTCTGTGTTACAGAAAAAAATGGATTAAAAATGAATTTCACCTCTACTTTGCTTTCTTTCCTGTGAAATGCCTAAAGGGGTAAGGAACTTTCTAAATGCTGTTTTGAATATTTGAGGGTGTCACATTTTTAAAATGGGGTGAACTTCAGAACTGAACAGTTTTTTTTTTGTTTTTTTTAAATAGCCTTTTGAAATTTTCTTGAAAATGTGAGAATTTTCTGCTAAAGTTCTAAGCCTTGTAATGTCCTAGAAAAATAAAAGGATGTTAAAAAAAATTATGCCAAGCTAAAGTAGACATATGGGAAATGTTAATTAGCAACTATTTTGTGTGGTATTTCTATCTGTCTTACAGGCAGATTCATTTAAATTTATAAAATGCTAATTTTTGCAAGTTTTTGCTACATTTTGGTGTTTTCCACAACAAAATACTGAATGGATCGATCAAATTTTACCACTAACATAATGTCCAATGTGTCACGAGAAATCAGTTTCAGAATTGTTAGGATAGGTGAAAGCATTCCGAAGTTATTACCACAAAGTGACACGTGTCAGATTTGAAAAATTTGGCTCTGTCAGGAAGATCAAAACTGGCTGCATCGGGAAGGGGTTAAAGGCTATGTACACCTTTTGAATATTTACCTTTATTTATCTTGAAGTATTTACAAAGTTACACAAAGCAAACTGATATACCTTTTTATATAAAAAAAATTGCCTTTCAAAGGTTTATGTAGCCTTTTAACTTATCTCTAAACCTGACATTTTCCTAGATGTATGGCATGAGATGTTTAACAAACATGTAAAAAAAAATGTATACCGCACATGGATGCCCCTATGACAGTTGACATCCATCAGCCATTCCTCACCCATACACTCCCATGTAAAAACACTTATATGTTTAACGTATACATTTTTTACTAGATGGCTGGGACGCACTCCTCTGACCGCTGTCCATCCGTCAGCCATCCAGCAAAGATCCGTAGGTAATCCTTCAGCAATCAGACATGTATAGACTTCCATATTAAATACATATACGTCTTTACTGGATTGCACAAGAATTGCATTGAAATGGTATCATAAATTGCATAACTTAATGCATTTTAGGAATAGTTAGGTGTGGACAAATCTGTACTTAATGATATACAGTATGGTCCATACTGATGACACATCACCTGACATTGGCGGACAACAATTAGTGACATCTCTGTGGTTGACATCTTATTACACTGGGCCGCAATTGGCCACCGTAATATGGACAACAGGTTAGTGTGCGATTCTCAGTGTGGTCTTATTGTGGTGGCCATAAATGCACTTTCACAGTAAAGTCACGAGTTGTCTGTATGGATGACAGATTAGGGTTCCTCAGTAGGGTTTGGATTTTCTTGGGCGAACCACTAGTCCAAAAGCTAATTTCTTAGGGTTATGTATCAGCAAGCAGCGCGTGAATTGTTTTACATAACTAAAATAAACACATAAATATATTTAATTGAAAAAATCATTAACCAAGCATGTCCAAATAGTATTTTTCCTACAAAGCATATATTACTGCTTATACAGTATATGCAAGAAGAAGATGCATTACTATAACAAGAAGTAAGAGGATTTTTGAAAAGGGAAAATGATAACCAAGGAGAAGCAGCTAATTAAATTGTCTGTATGTATAAGAATAGTCCTCTGAAGTTAAGACTTTTTTTTTTATTCAATTTTTCTTTTGAGGTAAGGTATCGCTCACCTTTGATTTCATTGTTTGTTGGAGAAAATAGCAGCATGATAAAAGTTTTTATGGAAATTTCTTTCAGCTATATAATCAATCATATTTCTTTCTAACTCGTATGCCATCCCAAGCCCCTGAGTCTCAAAGACTTTCTTTTTCATTGGAGCTTACTTGTTAAATTAGCACTGATCAAAGGGTAAAACATTTATCATGCTTATTAGTGAATAAACCTAGCAGCAGGTATCCCAAGTGAGGAAGCAAACCCTCATTTCCTGCAAGAATGAATTGGAAATTATCCAAAGTGCTTGCAAACATTTTTCAGGAGTGACGAATTGTCAAAAAGAAAGCAGCTGCTGTACGAGGCTCTATAGCGGTGAGGAAAAAAGGAGCATCACTCTCAGGTACCTCCAGCTACCCCATGGGGATCTTTCTCAGTTTGATTTACTGTAATTGCCTTTGAAATACAATATCAAGTGACCTTCTGAGTCCTATAAAAAGTAGAGGTTGAAAACTATTGGGGTACTTACAGTTTAGACAAGTGATCCTTAAAACAAATGTAGAAAATAGGATATATTTCCCATTTAACTCTTCAAGGAAAAAAAGCATGTAACTCCGTTCACCTATTTGCAAATGTTTGGTAAGATAATTATTACAACTGGCCATGACAATTGCACATCACAAGGTTTTCTATCTATCTATCTATCTATCTATCTATCTATCTATCTATCTATCTATCTATCTATCTATCTATCTATCTATCTATCTATCTTCCTACATGTGACAGTTTTGATTCCTTATCCTTAGTGTTCTAGATGAGTCAGCACTCAGCAATGTAACTTTATAGATTATTATTATTTTCTTTAAAGAGGCTCTGTCACCAGATTTTGCAGCCCCTATCTGCTATTGCAGCAGATAGGCGCTGCAATGTAGATTACAGTAACGTTTTTATTTTTAAAAAACGAGCATTTTTGGCCAAGTTATGACCATTTTTGTAGGTATGCAAATGAGGCTTGCAAAAGTACAAGTGGGTGTGTTTAAAAGTAAAAGTCCAAGTGGGCGTGTATTATGTGCGTACATCGGGGCGTTTTTAATACTTTTACTAGCTGGGCTTTCTGACGAGAAGTATCATCCACTTCTCTTCAGAATGCCCAGCTTCTGCCTGATCACTGCTGTAACGTCACTCACAGGTCCTGCATCGTGTCAGACGAGCGAGGACACATCGGCACCTGAGGCTACAGTTGATTCTGCAGCAGCATCGGCGTTAGCAGGTAAGTAGCTACATCGACTTACCTGCTAACGCCGAGGCTGCTGCAGAATCAACTGAAGCCTCTGGTGCCGATGTGTCCAACACGATGCAGGACCTGTGAGTGACGTCACAGATCTGCACTGCCAGAAGCTGGGCGTTCTGAAGAGAAGTGGATGATACTTCTCATCAGAGCGCCCAGCTAGTAAAAGTATTAAAAACGCCCCGATGTACGCACATAATACACGCCCACTTGGACTTTTACTTTTAAACACACCCACTTGGACTTTTGCAAGCCTCATTTGCATAACTACAAAAATGGTCATAACTTGGCCAAAAATGCTCGTTTTTTAAAAATAAAAATGTTACTGTAATCTACATTGCAGCGCCTATCTGCTGCAATAGCAGATAGGGGTTGCAAAATCTGGTGACAGAGCCTCTTTAAGAATATAGGGGGACCTAATCTCCTACTTACACTGCATGTGTTGTAAACTCCTGTTAGCTTACTGAATGGCTAAGCTTTCTATGCAGATGCTATTGTTTTCAGTTAAATATACATACACTATGGTCAAAAGTATGTGGACAACTAACCATAACACCTATTTAAACTTGTTGGAGAGCCCATTCCAAAACCATTTTACCATTTTGGCCCTTTTTGCGGATATAACATGCTCCACTCTTCTGGGAAAGGTTTCCAGAAGATTTTGGAGTGTGTCTGTGGGAATTTGCCATTCAGCCAAAAGAGAATTTGTGAGGTCAGGCACTGATGTTGGATGAGAACAGTGGCGGATTATCATATGGGCGTTTCGGGCGGCCGCCCGGGGCCCGAGGCTCCCAGGGGGCCCATGGCAGCCCGAAACGCACATCATCTCCTAAATCTATTCAGCGCGCTAGCGCTGCTAACGGCCGAAGATGAGGAGGAGCAGGGAATTGGCCGGGAAATAGGTAGGACACGCCTCCCTGACAAGTGCGGGCCGCCGCCATTGAGTAACAGAACAGCGACGGACGGCTGTTCTGTTACTCCAAAGCAGCAAGACAAGAGCCGGGCGGGCGGTCACCGGCGCTGAGGTCAGTACAGGCTTATCCTCCTGCCCAACTGGTTCCCGACCGCTGGCTGTATTTTTACGGCCAGCGGTCAGGGACGGGTCCTTAAAACCCGAGCCATAGACTTTCTACGGCTCGGGTTTTAACTTGCTGCCCGTGCGATCGGGCAGCTGAATGTCGGGTCTCCGGCTGTCAGTGACTGCCGGGGACCCTGAGGAGAAGATAGGAGCAGCTTTCGCTGCTTCTGTCTTCTCTGATCTCTTTTACACAGCGCTCAATGAACGCTGTGTAAAGGAATAGAGACAGCAGCAGCGGCGCTGTCTCTATTCCTCCCGGTGATCATGTGACTGGTCACATGATCGCCGGGTGCCGTTAGTGGCAGACTGTTGCTGGGTCTTACTAGACCCAGCACAGCCCTATTAGTGACAATCGTCACTATGAGAGGGCTGATTTCCCCTGTAACTGGGGCTGCTGTGCAGCTCCAGTTACAGTGGAAAAACATGGTGTAAAACAAAGAAAAATAATATATAAAGTTCCCCAAAAGTCTTTTTTGACCTTTGAGGATCAGACCATAGTAATAAAAAATAGTAAAGTGCAAAAAAAAATGAAATAATAAATACACATAAAATACCCACCCCAAAAAAAACGTCCCCCCCCCGCCAATCATTGTTGTAACGCTAGCGCTGACCCAATTACCCTAATATAGACATGTAATATATTAAAATTTACGGTAGACAATGACTATTACAAATAAAAGGTCTATTTTAGGGTAAAACAATGTTATTACCAAAAAAAAATAGCTGAAACGTAAAAAAGCTTATTTTTTTACTATTATTTTCAAACTTTATGAATAAAAATTCTAAAATAGCAAAAAAGGTGTGTATAAAAACGCTAAAAAAACGAAACCTGCATTGTCTACGGAAAAAACGTCGCAAAAATCACGTCGGTTTTATATTTTTTTTAATAAAAATGTGTGTTTGGGGCAACTTTGTAATTACGTTTTATTAAAAAATATTTTCACTTTTTGAGATATAGCTGCTTTGTATCCTGTATCCGTCAGGTCAGCAGGACTGACGGGATCAGTGAAACGGGCCCTGCGCTAAATTATAATCTTAGATGTGATAGATTTGAGGTGGATCCTGCGTGTCACTGATCCTGTCAGTCCTGCTGACCTGACGGATACAGGATACAAAGCAGCTGTATCTCAAAAAGTAAAAATATTTTTTAATAAAATCAATCAATCACACTGATACACAGACATACCATATATATATATATATATATATATATATATATATATATATATATATATATATATAATTATAATATAAAGTTTTTAAATGTGTACATAACATTGTGGCACTATATACAAGGGGGAGCGCTGTGTGGCACTATATACAAGGGGGGGCTGTGTAGTGCTATCCACAGTGGTATGTGTGTGGCGCTCTTTATAGGGGGGGCTTTTTGGTGCTATTTACAAGAGGGGGAGGGCTGTGTGGCGCTCTCTACAGGGGGGCTGTATGGCACTATCTATAGGGGGCTGTGTGTAACGCTCTCTACGAGGGGGATGTGTGATATATAGCGGGGGCTGTGTATGGCGATATCTATAGGAGTGTGTAATATCTACAGGGGCTGTGTGTGGCACTATGTACAGGGGGCTGTGTGTATGTGGTGTTTTACAGTGTGTGGTATTATTATATTCAGGCGTGCAGTGTTTGGTGCTATTATATTTAGGGGTACACTATGTGGCACCATGATAACTTTATTTTCGTTTATAGGTGTGGAAATGTTGGAAAAGTGAGGAGACGTCTAAGTGGCAAATTCTGCAGAAATGAGTCATGGCCGGGAGAAGTCGTCATGAGTGCTGGACCGGATGGAGAAGAAAAGAGGAAAAAAACTACTAGAATCTGAGACGTCGTCACCTGTGAGTCACTAGATTTATAGAGAATCTGTCACCTCTCCTGACATGTTTATTATAGGAAATCCTTGTATTTCACAAAAAGTCTTTCTGCAGTCCAGGACTGATAGACAATTCCCCTTGTCAGGAGGTTGTGTCCCTGCACAGTGTGATCCTGTCAGTATGTAGGGACACCGCGCTGTGACAAGGGAAATCGTAACACTGTTAATGCTTGCCCAAAAAGGTAGTGTTAAAAATAGTTACGGCGCGGTGAGGAAGGGGGGCCCAAGTTTGGGTAACAGCCCAGGGCCCATGGTCTACTTAATCCGCCACTGGATGAGAAGGTCTGGTTCAGAATGGTGGTCTAAATTATCCCGCATGTGCTCAATGGGGTTGAAGTCAGGGCACTCGAGTTCTTTCAGACCAAACTCATTAAACCATATTTTTATGTACCTTGCTTTGTGAACTAGGGCACAGTCATGCTGGAATGGAAAAGGGCCTTCCCTCCAAACTGTTCTCACAAAGTTGGAAGCATAAATTGTCTAAAATGTCTTTATATACTGTAGCATTTATATTACCATTCAAAGGACCCCAGGGGTCTAGCCCAAACCTTGAAAAACAGCTCCAGACTATTATCCCTCCTACACCAAATTTGACAGTAGGCACTATGTAGGTGCAATCTTCTGGCATCTGCCAGGCCTATATTCATTCATCAGACTGACAGATAGAGAAATGTAATTATTCACTCCAGACAACATGTTTCTACTGCTCTAAAGTCTAGCGGTGGCATGCTTTATATCACTCCAGCCGACATTTGGCAGTGCACATGATAATTTCAGGATTGTGTGCAGCTGCTCAACCATGGAAACCCATTATATGAAGCTACCGATGCAAAGTTCTGGTGCTGATGTCACTTCCAGAGGCAGTGTGGAACTCTGAAGTGAATGATGCATCAAAGGAACGGCTACAGCACTGGGCAGCCCTGAGAGTTTGTGTGGTCTACCGCTCCATGGCTGAGCTTTTATTACATCTAGATGCTTCTACTTAACAATAACAGCACCTACAGTTGACCGGGGAAAGTCTAGAAGATCAGAAATTGAATGATCTGACTTGAGGCCAAGGTGACATTCTATGGGATCCTCGTTAACAGTCACAGTGCTCTTCAGTACAACCCACACTACTAGAAATGTTTATTTATGGAGATTGCATATCCATAGCATATGCCATAAAGGTCAGACAGATGTGGGTCCCACCTCTGGGACCTGCACCTACAGTATCTCTAGAATGGGGCCCCCTAAACCCTGTTCTACCTTTTTCGGTTTCCGCTGCCTCCTGGCACACTTCCTGATTACATGGTCGGAAATTCCGAAAACAGTGTTACTCGCTTAGTTATGCTGTTTTTGTAACTCCTATAGAAGTGCGTGGCAGTTCCGGAAAGACACCCACAGCTATCTGACATTTATGGCATATCCTGTGGATATGGCATAAATGTCCCTGATGGGCAAACCCCTTTAATGTTACTCATCTATTTGCATTGAGTTTGGCTGAAACACCTGAACTCCATAATTAGGAGGGGTGCCCAGATAATTTTGGCTTTATAGTGTATGTTATATTCAGTTCATTTGGCCCCTTGGAGGGCACAGTTGAAATATTATTAATTGACAAATAAAGTAGAACAGCTATTTCAACAACTAAAAAATATGCAGCAGTCTCTTGTTTTAGTTGCAAAGAATTGAAAGAGTTTTTTTTCTTTACATTCAAATAACTGCGACTAAATTGAAATACCAGATACAGTCCATTAACAGATGAAATGCTGTTGCTGGATGAAAATGAACAATTTTTTCTAATCCTTAACAACCACTTTATGACTTGAATTTATTGAAAAATTGACGTCAGGTTAGCCCCGAATTACATTACTCCTCATGTCACATAAACAGGGGGATCAGGAAACTGAGATATGAGATGTTGCTGGCAGAGTCACTGCCGATTAGTTTGTTCACCGACGACAACAAGATTTATAGCTTAAAAAATGTTTGTCTCATCAACTCTAAAAAGGTCACTATCTTGTTAGGAAAATATTTCCTCCCAGCTCACCAAAAAACGTAGCGATGTGTACAACAAACCTAGTACAAAGCCCCTGTAAACAGGGTTACATTTATGGCAGCCTATAATATGAGTCCTATTTATATGCTACAGGTGCCATAAACAGCAGTTGTAATTTATTGGTAGGATCACTGTGAAGCTGACGAGTATTTAAAATACTATTAAAGACAAATTATATTTTTTTTCTGCAGGAAGTTCTCCTTCCTGTGTCAAACTCTGACACAAAAAGCGGAAGTTGCATGTAAGTAGCTGTCAAATAGCCACTGATATATAGCTAGTACAGGAGGCAGAAGTGAGAAATCTGGTACATTGTATTTTTTTATTATTGGGGGCTAGATGTATTTGGGATGCACTATGACTGGCTCCGTTATAATGGAAACTCTTAAATGGTAACTTTTTTTTTAAACAAACTTGTTCCCATATTATGGGCCATGTAACTACAAACAAAAGTGTAATATACTTTATTTCCAAAAATAATGTTTTCCTACCACAAAATCACAATAAAGTCCCGGCCATTAGGTGTCTCCTTTCTTTATAACTTGCTGTTCAACAGAGGCGCCGAGACAGATTACAGGCATTGGGGGCGTCTTCTTGCAGGCATTGCAGCTCTCCACATGCAGCAATAAGGCTGGTTTCACACGACCTATTTTCAGACGTAATGGAGGCGTTTTACGCCTCGAATTACGTCTGAAAAAACGTCTCCAATACGTCGGTAAACATCTGCCCATTACTTTTAATGGCTTTACGATGTACTATGCCAACGACCTGTCATTTTACGCGTTGCTGTCAAAAGACGGCGCGTAAAATTACAGCCTCATCAAAAGAAGTGCAGGACACTTCTTGTGACGTAGTTTGAGCCGTGTTTCATTGACTCCAATGAAGAACAGCTCCAAATTACGTCCGTAAAAGACGCCCCGCAAAACGCGAGTACATGAAATTACGTCTGAAATTCAGGAGCTGTTTTCTCCCGAAAACAGCTCCGTAATTTCAGACGTAATTGCAGTTCTCGTGTGCACATACCCTAATAGAGGAGGCGTTTTACAGATGGAGCGGCATTCCATTGGACAATGCATGAACGTGCTCCCAAGGGAGGTGCTATGCATCCTGGGAAGTAAGGGAAAGGAAGTTTTAACACAGACCGTGCTGGCAGAAGGCTGAGGTAATGTACATGCCCAATCAAACAGAGTGGATGCCAGAAAGGAGAGCAAAAAAATTGGTACATAATCTGACTCTGTAGGACAGGTAGGAGATACAAAACAAGTTGCAATTGTGTCAGGCCATGAGTGCTGCAAGCCCATGCGTTCACTATGGTTTTGGATAAGTGCAGTTGCTTGGTGGCTTTGTGGCATTTGGATCCACTTACCTGAAGGCACTGTAAATCACACTGGCTGGGGTAGATGGGTACTCTGGTAATATGGTTGTGGTATATGGGTACTCTGTCATCATAGGAAAGAATTGCTCCCACCTTATATTTCAAATTCAAAGCTTCACCTCCCTCTTAAAAAGCAGGTTCTACCTCAGGTAAATTGTTTATTGTAAGGAGTAACTTACCCCTACTATAATTAAAAATCATTAGTAGTCCATTGTGACATCTAATATTAAGGGTAAAATATAAAATGGGAAACTGTTGATAATGCAAATACCTAATATATTACCAAGAATATCAGCCGTACTCTTCAATTTCATATTTACACGAATGCCAATACTTTAATATTGCTCGGCATAATGTACAGTAAATGAGTAACAGCAAAGCAAGTGCTTAAAAAATACTTTTTATGCATCTAACCTGTTTATTTTAGTTATACTGTATCAGCCCTCGCGCTAATCCAATCTTAATTTTATTTTTATATAGTGTGTTAATATTCATATTCATTGCATATTCTTATATTGCTTTTTCTGAGTAAGAATACTTATTCTGCCTTCAATTGCATTTTCAATAAATGTGCCTTTGGCAAGAGTAGCTAATTCAGTTGCTTGTTCAGCACCAGAGCTGTCTAGTTCTGTCTTTTATATATCGTCTGTGCTTTTTAACATATTACCTGAAGCTGTATTCAAACATGATGGATCAGAGAGAAACTTTCAGAAAAGGATAACAAAAAACGAAAAAAATAATAAAAATGAAAACAGAAGAACATGTTAATACTGTTTATTACACAATTCTTCTTAGATGTGGTTGTCTTTTGTTCTTTTGTTTCTAGATTATGTTTATTTAAATATTATATTAGGTTATGTCAACTTAGAAACCCAATATAAAATGAAAATCTAGAGAAATCTATTTTAAAATACATATTAGAGCATGTTCAACTAATACGGTTTTAGTCAAATTCTTCATATACTCTTACTTTATAATTTTAAAATGTAGTATTGTACTCTAATATAAATTTTTATAGAAATGATAAGACATTTTCAGGAATACTTAGCTATACATTCCACATATTACATCACTGCACATATATTAAACAGGATATATGTGATTTGAAAAAACTAATTCTAGAAACAATGCCACTCTTGTCCATGGGTTGTGTTTTGGTATTACTGCTCAGCCCCATTCAATTAAATACCAGACGTAGCCCATTGACAAGAGTGGTGCTGTTTATAGGTATCAAGAAAACAGACCCTTTCTTGTAATCTCATATAACCTCTTTAACCCCTTAATGACTAAGCTTGTTTGGACCTTAATGACCAAGCCAGATTTTGTCAAATCTGGTATGTCTGACTTTATCAGAGCATAAGGGCTGTAAACGCCCGAAAAATTGCCGAAGAATCGGAAGCAGAACGCCTCAAAACACCTGCCCATTGATTGCAATGGGAAAAATGGCGTTCTGTTCCGATGGGCCGTGAGTAAAAAAAACGGTCGTGAAAGAAGTGCAGGTCACTTCCTGGGACGTTTTTGGAGCCGTTTTTCATTGACTCTATAGAAAACAGCTTAAAAAAATGCTGCGAAAATCGCGAGTGGCTTAAAAAACGTCTGAAAATCAGGAGCTGTTTTCCCTTGAAAACCGCTGCGTATTTTCAGAAGTTTTTGGTTAAGAGTGTGAACATACGCTAACTCTCCAATAGTTTTACATATCCAAGTAATACTGACATAGTTGTTTCGTCACATTTTACTTTATTTTATTGGTAAAAGTAGACTGATACGATTAGCATAAAATTAATAAAAAAATAAAAAAATGTATGACATTTTGTAAATACATTTTTTCTCTATTTTCAACTGCAATATGTCACATATGTACATACATACTGTACATTTTTTTTTAAATTAAATATATATCTTCATCTCTTCACTATTTTGGCAACACTTTTGAAAAAATAAAATAAATTTTTAGCAATTTAGAAGACTTACAAATTTAACCCCTTCCCGATATTTGCCGTAAGTATACATCATGGAAAGCAAGTGCTTCCCGCAAAATGCTGTATACTTACGTCAAACGGGAAAACAGTTATAAAAAAAAATGAGAAGGTTTTAAAGTAAAGATGGCTGCTGTTCATAACAGCAGGCCATCTGTACACGATGCCCAGGGGGGTGTCGCCTCCCCCCCGCATCGGCGATCGCCGCCATTGGCCCGTCAATTCAGACCGGCCAATTGCGGCCGTTTGCGGCTTTAGCCTATTACTGTGCCACAGGGCACAGTGATATGGTGGTGATTGGTGCTGTCTAGGACAGCACCAATCACTACCATATTCCACGTAAAAAATGGCGGTGATGCCCGACAGACCAATCGCAGCCATGGCAGGTTTTTGAAACACCCTTCACCAGCCCTGCCCACCTCATTCCGGTTCGGAACGGTGAGCAGAGCTGGTGTGACCGTCTGTGAAGCCAACTTACCGAATCTGAGGCCTTCTGTGCTGCGATCCTGCTGTGACGTCTTCACCGACTGCTTCCTGCTGCAGAGTGAACCGTCATCATCATCAACTGTGCTGCTGCTGATTTTTTTTTTTTTTTTTTTTTTTAGCAGCAGCACTTGTTTTTTCCTAAACGTCTTATCCCTGTACCCTCCCCCCCATCCCCTCTTTCCCTTTTTACGTCCTGCGGCTGCGGATCAGTGACCGCCATCACTGACCGCCAACTTTTGGCAGAGGACTTTCTTTTTTTTTTGTATTTTTGCACCTCCCTGTGTGCGCCCTGCGGCCACTGAGTGCTGATCAGTGACCGCTATCACTGATCAGCATCCGTGGTAATTTTTTTTTGGCGCAAGTTTTTTTTTATTTTTTGGCCTTTTGTATTACTGCACCTTTCTTTTTGCGTGCGCCCTGCGGCTACTGAGTGCTGAGTCTAATAATCAGCCTCAGTGGTAATTTGTTTACGCAGGTTTTTTTTTGGCCTTTTTTTTTTTTATAAAACTGTAAAAAAAAAAAAAAAAAGAGTAGCATTAGAGTAGCGGACTGTTTTGTAAAAAAAAAATATAGCAGAAGTTATAGCTATATATTTTTTTTATACAGTTTGAATAAATTTGCATCTTATAGTCAGTGTCCATTTAGTGACGGACATTCAGTCCGTTCACTAAATTTTTAATAGCGTAGCGATCGTTTTAGTATAAATTTATATCTTCTAGTCAGCGTCCGTTTAGTGACGGACATTCAGTCCGTTCACTAAATTTTTGATAGCGTAGCGATAGTTTTAGTATAAATTTATATCTTCTAGTCAGCGTCCGTTTAGTGACGGACATTCAGTTTTTTTTTAACTGAAGTTCGTTCACTAAATTTTTTTATAGCGTAGCGACAGTTTTAGAGTAAATTTACAGCGTTATAGTTAGCGTTAGTTATTTATTTGTTAGTGTCAGGTAGTCAGGAATTTTTCGTTTTCTTCTCTTCCTTTTTTTTTTTTTTCAATAAATTTCATATACACGTGTAAAAGCACAACACACAACCACCTCTAAAAATAAATTATTACACGTGTTGAAGCACTACATACCCCCCTAATAAAAATGTCCCAATCATCCCAAAGTGTCTACTCAGCCGAGGACGCATACGCCATCCTGGCCTCTGACACTGAATCGGCCAGCGAGGGAGAAGAGGAAATTGCCCCATTCATCTTGACCTCCTCCTCCTCATCATCCTCATCCAGTGATGAGGAACCCCCACAAAGGCACCCCAGGACATCAGCTCAGGCAACCCCCCAAATTAGTGATATCCTGTGGAACCCACCCCCTGATAATTATGAGCCTCACATTCTGGATTTCACAGGAAGCTCAGGAATTCTGTTAGAGACTGCAGGCCTCACGGAAATTGACTTTTTCAAGGTCTTTTTCTCTCAGGATTTGGTTAATTTAATGGTGGCCCAAACAAATTTATACGCCCAGCAATTTTTAGCCCGAAACCCCACTTCATCATTTGCTAGGTGGACCCCCATAGAGGCAGCAGAAATGATGACATTTTGGGGCCTTGTTCTACATATGGGCCTAGTAAAAAAGCCAGAGATTAGGCAATACTGGAGTGCAGACATTTTATACAGCACCCCATTATACCGCATGGCAATGACCCGGGCACGATTTGAAATCATTCTGAAATTTTTGCATTATAGTGATAATGCACAGTGCCCACCCCGTGATGACCCCACATACGATCACCTTTTCAAAATCAGGCCAGTCATTGATCATTTCTGCACCAAATTTCCTGAAGTGTACACCCCCGAAAAGAATATAGCAATAGACGAGTCCCTTGTACATTTTAAGGGGAGACTAAAATTCCGCCAATACCTGCCAACCAAGAGGGCGAGGTACGGAATTAAAATGTACAAGCTGTGCGAGAGCAGCTCAGGGTACACCTATAGGTTTAGGGTTTATGAAGGGAAGGACACCAGGATAGAACCCCTAGAATGCCCACCTGTCCTGGGAGTTAGTGGGAAAATAGTGTTGGATTTGATGCACCCACTGCTGGACCAGGGTTATCACCTTTACGTGGATAACTTCTACACCAGCATCCCACTATTTAAATGCCTCTCCACCAGAAATACTTCAGCATGCGGCACCGTGCGCAAAAACCAGAGAGGCCTCACTAAAAATCTGATTGGGCAACCACTAAGAAAGGGAGAAAGCAGGGCACTACACAGAGATAACTTGTTGCTGGTCAAGTATAAGGACAAGAGGGATGTCCTTATGTTGACCACAATACATGGTTGCGGCAGCACCTCTGTACCTGTCCGAGGTACCACCACAATGATCTCCAAGCCAGATTGCATCCTCGGCTACAATAAGTACATGGGAGGGGTTGATCTCTCTGATCAAGTACTAAAGCCATACATTGCCATGCGGAAAACAAAGGTGTGGTATAAAAAGCTGGCCGTGCACATGGTGCAGATGGCATTGTATAACGCTTACATGCTATACCAATGTGCAGGCCGGACAGGGACATTCCTTAATTTTCAAGAGGTGGTTATCAAGGCCCTTGTATTTGGGAACCAGGAAGGGGAGGGCCCCAGTACTTCTAGATGCGATGGTCCACGTATTGTACCAGGGCAACACTTTCCCGGCGATATCCCCTCCACTGGTAAAAAGGGAAGGAGCCAAAAAAGGTGCAAAGTCTGTTACAAAAGGGGGAGAAGACGAGACACCATTTATCAGTGCGACACCTGCCCCGACAAACCTGGCCTGTGTATAAAGGAGTGCTTCAAAGTTTATCACACATCCATGGATTTTTAATTGGATCATTTATTTAAATGCTCACTATACCCCTAAATAATTTCCTTGAGCGGCATGGTTTCCCAAAAGGGGTCAATTTTGGGGGGTTTCCACTGTTTTGTCCCCTCAGGGGCTTTGCAAATGCAACATTGCCTCCGCAAACCATTCCTGATAAATTTGAGCTCCAAATGGCGTTCTTTCCCTTCTCAGCCTTGCCGTGTGTCCAAACAGCCGTTTATGACCACATGTGGGGTACTGTTTTACTCGGGACAAACTGCTCTACAAATTTTGTGGTGCTTTTTTTCCTTAAGTCCTTGTGGGAATGAAAAAAAATTAGCTAAACCTACGTTTTATTGGGAAAAATGTAGATTTTCATTTTCACGTCCTACTTCCAATAATTTCTGCGAAAATCCTGTGGAGTCAAAATTCTCACTATACCCCTAGATAATTTCCTGAAGGGGTTTAGTTTCCAAAATGGGGTCACTTGTTGGGGGTTTCTACTGTTTTGGCACCGCAAGAGTCCTTCAAACCTGATATGGCCCCAAACAAGGCCCCAAAATCCTCTAGGTGCTCCTTTGCTTCTGAGGCCGGTGCTTCAGTCCATAAGCACGCTACAGCCACATGTGGGATATTTCTAAAAACTGCAGAATCTTGGCAATAAATATTGAGTTGCATATTTCGGGTGAAACTTTCTGTGTTACAAAAAAAAATGGATTCAAAATGAATTTCTGCCAAAAAAACTAAATTTGTAAATTTCACCTCTACTTTGCTTTAATTCCAGTGAAACGTCTAAAGGGTTAAGAAACTTTCTAAATGCTGTTTTGAATTCTTTAAGGGGTGCAGTTTTTAAAATGGGGTGACTTATTGGGGGTTTCTAATATATAAGGCCCTCAAAGCCCCTTCAGAACTGAACTGCCCCCTGTAAAAATAGCCTTTTGAAATTTTCTTGAAAATGTGAGAAATTGCTGCTAAAGTTCTAAGCCTTGTAACGTCCTAGAAAAATAAAAGGATGTTCAAAAAACGATGCCAAACTAAAGTAGACATATGGGGGATGTTAATTAGCAACAATTTTGGGTGTTATAACTGCCTGTCTTACAAGCAGATGCATTTAAATTGATAAAAATGCTAATTTTTGCAATTTTTCACTATATTTTGGTGTTTTTCACAATTAAATACTGACCAAATTTTACCACTATCTTAAAGTCCAATGTGTCACGAGAAAACAATCTCGGAATCGCTTGGATAGGTACAAGCATTCCGACGTTAGTACCACATAAAGTGAAACATGTCAGATTTGAAAAATGAGGCTCTGTCAGGAAGGTCAAAAGTGGCTAAAGAGGGAAGGGGTTAATAATAATTTTATAAATTTTGAAGTACGTTTTATTTTCCTGCACCAAGCCAGGTTTTTAGAAGCTCATAGGTGTCAGAATGATGGAAAACCCCACAAATGACCCCATTTTGAAAACTAAATCCCTTAAGGTATTTATCTAGGGGTGTAGTAAGTATTTTGAGCCCACCGTTTTTTGTAAGAATTCATGCAAAGCAGGTGAAAAAAAAAAAAATTCCACTTTTTTCACAAATGTGTTATTGTAAAGACAGATTTATTTGTAAAGCGAACATGAGAATGAAGAAACACCCCAAAATCTATCACCCTGTTTCTCCTGTTTTCAAAAAAAATACCCCCATTGTGGCGCTAATGCGCTGCCTGTACACACGGCAGGGCCAAAAATTAAGGGAGCCCTCAGAGGCTTTCAGGACTAGAGATGAGCGAACCGGGACAACCGAACCCGGTTTCAGTCCGAACTTCACCGGGTTCGGCCGAACCCGTTTTGACCGAACCCGGCTACATTTTGGCGCCTGCCACATGTTACATCTAAAATGGAGGATTTCACAAGATCACCTGACATCAGGCTACCCCATAATGCCTGGCAAACGGCTCTCCCAGCCAATCGGGAGGCAGCATAGGGGCGGGCTCAAGCCTGCAATAAAAGTCTATGCACGGAGCTCAGCGGCCATTTTACAGACAGGAGCTGTAGGGATAGCATCTCTGTGCAATAAGGGAAAGCTTTAGGAATCTAAAAGGCAGGAATCCAGCAATCGAAGGGGCTCATCCACTACTCACTACTCAGCCAGTGTGTGAATACTCTTTTATAAGGGGCTCATCCCCGTTGCATCCAACTTGCAATAAAGGCAGGCTTTGTAGTACTACAACGCCCAGCATTCCCTGAGTCAGTGCACAGTGGCTGATAGAAATTCTCATTCATTGCCATTTAGCAAGCCG
Organism: Rhinoderma darwinii; assembly: GCF_050947455.1. Lineage (NCBI taxonomy): Eukaryota > Metazoa > Chordata > Amphibia > Anura > Rhinodermatidae > Rhinoderma > Rhinoderma darwinii. The sequence goes on along the minus strand of NC_134687.1, from coordinate 377,354,957 downwards.
GTGTCAGTGTGAATACGCTTTTAGAAGGGGCTCATCCCCGGCCGTTAACATAACAAACAAATAACAATACAACTTGCAATACAGGCAGCCTTTGTAGTAGACATAGTACTATAACGCACAGCATTCCCTGTGTGCACCGCGGCGTGGCTGATAGAAATTCTCATTCATTGCCATTTGCCAAGCCAGTGTGTGAATACGCTGTTAGAAGGGGCTCATCCCCCAGGTTTTGATTCAACTTGCTGCACTCCAGCAGTGAAATGTCTGGGGAAAAAAAAGGTTGTGAAAGGACTGGGTAGAGGAAAAAACACCCAGGCCGTGTCCTCTTCCAGTCCAAATGTTGGATCTGTTGGTGGCAGACCCAGTACCAGCATTTGTGGCACAAGACATGTACCCAGTTCCACTAGTAGCAGCAGCCATGTGCCTGCTGGTAGTAGTAGCAGTATCAGCAAGCCAGACTTGTCCATCTCCTCCGGTGGGCGTGTTACTTTAGACAATACGGCCATTGTGGACTGGTTGGCTGGCTCGCGGTCATCTCAGCAGGAAGACTCTGACGATCTGGCTTCAAGCCAGGTTTCATTGGATTCCAGATCCTCTACAGTTCCTTGGCACAGTGACAGTAATAATATAGGTATTACTAGGGTTTCCATTCCATCATCTGTCTTCGCTCCCCCTTCCTAGCGGGAAGCCATCTTTCCTGAGAGTCCTAAGAGACATCTCCTCGGGTGCGAAGGAAGATACTGAACAACATAGTGATGATGATGATTTGTTTTCCGCGAGTCAGCCAACGGAGTGTGTTGCGGCGGTGGTGGAGGTGGAAGCGGTGTCCAAGACGCATAGCTGCGGTAGTGGGGGTGTTGGTGGTGGCAGACGCAGTAATGAGGGGGGGCATGGAGCCCGCCATGATGTCACATCACATTCACAACACAGTGACAGAAGTGGCGGGGATGATGAGGAAGGCTATGATGATGATGTTGTTTTAGACAGGACGTGGGAACCAGGTGACGAGGTGATGACGGCGTCAGAGGAGGAGGGTAGTAGTGGCGGCACTGGCCATGATAAACAGCAAAGCCAAGGTAGGGGCAGAAGTCAATCTGCAAAACGTTGCAGCGGTAGGGTCAGCTCAGGAGCCGGTGACGGCGACACTGACGCTGGTGTAGGCTCCCGAAAAAAGCCTGCCAGACAAAGGGCAAGCTCGGGTGGTAGTGGTGGTGGTGGTGGTGGACGTGGTACTACCTCTTTACGGTACTCTGCCGTGTGGCAATTTTTCTGTACCTTCCCGGAAGACGAAAACATGGCACAGTGCCGTATCTGCAAGCAGAAAGTAAGGCGTGGGCAGGGCAGCAATGTAGGAACTACCGCTCTACGTAAGCACATGGAGCGGCATCACAAGGCCATGTGGGACAATCGATATGCCCCACCATCATCATGTACATCTAATGTAGACCCCTCTGCAGCTGCTGCTGCTGCTCCGAGTCCCTGTCATCTAAGTAGTAGCCAGGCCTTATCCACCATGTCGTTGTCATCATCATCATCACTGTCATCTAGTGCTCCTCCTGCGTCCCGTCAGTTATCCATTACGGAATCGTTGTCCAATAAGCAACAATATATACCCAGTCATCCACTTGTCGTGCGGCTTAATTCACACCTGGCTAAGTTGTTGGTGGTGCAGTCGCTGCCGTACCACCTGGTCGACTCCGCCGGCTTCAAGCAATTGATGGCGTGCGCTCAGCCTAGGTGGCGAATACCTAGCCGCCATTACTTCTCCAAAACAGCTGTCCCTGCCTTGTACAAGCACGTGGAGGAAAAGGTGTGCCAGTCCTTGCAATTCTCCGTGTGCAGCAGGGTACATGCCACCGTCGACACGTGGAGCAGCAACTATGGGCAGGGACAGTACATGTCTTTCACGGCCCACTGGGTCAATATTTTGCAGTTCGATGCACCACCGCAGCAATGCCAGGCATTACCACCTCCACGCTTGTATCTTTCTGGTTCAACTCCGGACACCAGGCGCCTACCATCCTCCTACTCCTCCTCCTTGGAGGTCTTCCCGTCCCCGACAGGACACAGCGTATCTTCCACTCCTCCTCCCTCCTCTTTTCATAGGTGCAAGGTGAAGCGCCACAACGCTGTCTTACACCTGCTGAGCCTGGGCGAGAAAAGCCACACAGGGCAAGAGCTGCTGCTGTGCATCAAGGAGGAAATCGCACGCTGGCTGTCTCCTCTGAAACTCACACTGGGCAATGTTGTCTCTGATAACGGCAAGAACGTTGTGGCTGCAGTGCGTCTAGGTCACCTTACACATGCTCCTTGCATGGCACATGTGATCAATCTGGTCATAACACGCTTCTTAAAGTCATATGTTGGTTTGAAGGGTGTGCTGGCCATGTCCAGGAGGGTTTGCATTCGCTTTAGACGTTCGTATGCATTTAAGCACGCCCTCCTGGACTTGCAGCGTCAAAACAGTCTCCCAGAACACAGCCTGATTTGCGGCGTTCCAACACGCTGGAATTCCACCCTGCACATGTTGGACCATCTGTACGAACAGTGGAAAGCCGTGAATGATTTCCTGATGCAGCAGACGGGCAGCGTTTGGAGCCAGTGTAATTTCGAGCTCAGGCACTGGCAGCTGGTTAGAGACGCATGTCGCGTTTTGAGGCCCTTTGAAGAGGCCACACGATTTGTGAGCCGTGACGCTAGCGGAATGAACGATGTTATGCCGCTGATATTCATTATGGAGCAAACGCTCACAGCGATGATTCAGCAAAGGATGGAGGAAGGATCACATCTGGCTATGGATGTTGAGGAGGAGGAGGATGAGTATGAGGAAACAGGACCTGAAGAGGAGCTGGATTTGGAGATGGAATCACAGGAAGGGATAGGGGACGAGGCAGCCGCACAACATGACCGTGATGGTGGTAATGACGAGTCTGACGACTACCTTGATGATGGACATCTATGGCAGTATGGGGCGGAGATAGAACCAACCGGGCCCTCTGAAACGCTGGCCAGGATGGCGAGCTGTATGCTTCGTTACTTGCGCGCTGACTGTCGTATTGTTAGTATGAAGCAAAAAGATGAGTACTGGATAGCCACACTTTTAAAGCCAGAATGGGGGAGTTTTTTGCGCCTTCCGAGAGGGAGGCAAAATTGGCTTATTATCGAGAGAAGCTATGCAGCCAGCTTGTCACGGCTTTCAAACGGCAAACACCTGCTGCAAGCATGTCTGACCGGGGGGCCACTCTCCGCTCCCCACTGTCTCATCGTTCCACCGCCTCTGGCAGAGCTACCTCTGCAATAGGCGGCAGTAGCGGCAGCAGCAGCCAATTCAGTTTTGAAAATATGATGACATTTTTACATCCAATACCCCGACCTGACACACATCGTAGTCACCAAAGGGATGTTCACCATCGCCAGGTGCAGCACCTAAACAACCAGGTTCACTCGTACCTGGACTGTGCCCTTTCTCCGTCAGAAATGCTGATCCCAGACCCCATGGACTTCTGGGTCAGCAGATTGGATCATTGGCAAGAACTGGCTCAGTTTGCCATGGGTGTACTGCCTTGTCCACCCTCCAGTGTAGCGTCAGAGAGGGTATTCAGAGCGGCAGGGGGCTTCTTCACCCCTAAGCGAACAAGATTGTCCGCCAACAGCTTGAAAAATCTCACGTTTCTGAAAATGAATCAAGCGTGGATCGGTGAGAATTTTAAAACCCCTGTGCCTGATGCCACTGATTAGATCTGACATTGCTGCTGCTGCCGCCTGCTACTGCCGCCTGCTACTACGGGATTCTGTCCTGTCCACTCTTTTTTTTAATGTGCCGCTGTTGGAGCTGCTACTACTTCTACCACCAATCCACCCACAGTGCCGTCTGCTACAAGCAGGCCTGCCCCACCACAGGGCTTTGTCCTGTGACTGTCCAGTCTCTTTTTTTAATGTGCTGCTACTACTACTACCACCCTTGCTGTCTGTGTTGGCTACCTCTACTACCACCAATACACCTCCACTGCCGTTTGCTACAAGCAGGCCTGGAGGGCTTGTGAAAAGCCATAGCTTGTTGTTTTTATATCCATGTATGGAAGAACCCCGGCAGGCATCTGCCAATAAAAAGGGTCAATTTTTGGAGGGCTTGTCAAAAGCCATTGCTTGTTGCTTTTACATCCATGTATGGATGAACCCCGGCAGGTATCTGCCAATAAAAAGGGTGAATTTTTGGAGGGCTTGTCAAAAGCCATTGCTTCTTCTTTTACCACCTTATATGTATGAACCCTGGCAGGCATCAGCCGCCTAAAATGGTTAATTTTTGTACCTTTTTTAACAATGCATTAAGCATACAACATGCACAAGTGCAGTGGTTTCTGTTAGTTATCACCGTGTCCCATCCGTTTTCCAATAGCCATACATGTTGGCGTAACTTTGACACTAACTTTGCCTTAAAGACAGCTCAAAAGTACTTGGATACACCCATGAGTGAGCTAAGAGTGTGATACAGGGCTTCTAGGGCTTTTAAACAGTGTTATACATGATTTTTAGGGGCTTTCTTGTATTACAGGTTCGGTCAGAACTAGTTCGGTCCGAATCAAAATTTTTCACGAAATTCGGCAAACCTGCCGAACCGAACTTTTCATAAGTTCGCTCATCTCTATTCAGGACACATATTTTGCTTGAAAATGTTTTAGGCACCCCTACACACTTGGAGAGGCTTTGAGTTGCCAGAACAATAGAAACTCCCCACAAATGTCCCCATTTAGAAAACTAGACCCCTTAAGGTATTTATCTAGGGGTGTAGTGAGTATTTTGACCTCTTAGTTTATTGCGGAATTTAATGCAAAGACGGTAAAAGAAAAAAAATTCCACTTTTTTCACAAATGTGTGATGGTAAAGACAGATTTCGTTGTAAAGTGAACATGAGAATAAAGAAACACACCCCAAAATCTATCACCTGGTTTCTCCTGTTTTTAAAAATACCCGCATTGTGGCATCGATCTGCTTACTAGACGTGTGGCTGGGCCAAAAAGAGGGGGAGAACCCTTTAACTTTCAGGGTACAATTGAATATATTCTAGGCCCCATATCATGCATTTAGAGGCATTGAGCTGCCTGAACAAAAAAAACAACAACAAAAAAAACAGAAATTACTCCATTTTAAAAACTAGACCCCCTAAAGGTTTTCATGTACTGGTGTAGTGAGCATGATGATCAAATACAATTGTTAAGGAGGAAATAATGAATAATATTTTAGACACTATGTGTATACAATGCTTTCTTCAAATTCTTATTACATTTCCACATGAAATAGAGGAGACGTGGTAGAAGGTTATTTTGTTAGAAAACTGCCACGTTAAAATTTTTTGGCAGCATACAAAAGAGAAGTGAAGCAGTGTATTCATAACGGATGCATATCGCTATAGACGCATTTGCCTGTACTTATGGCTATGTCTTGCTGAAGAAGCAGTTGTCCCGCATCCGTGCCATTGTGGACAGCATTCTGTTCTAATATAAAATCAGTCAGAGAGGAACATATAAAAAAACATATCATGCCCAATTCATGGTACAGAATTAGGGATGTAACAGCCGTATGTGGCAGGACATAGTCATCAGAAAAAGGAAATACATCCACAATTTATTCTTGTAATCATTGCTAAAATGCATGACTTCCACTAATTCGGCGGTGGCATGGGTCTCACGTGTTGGATTTATCTATTAATAAATGCAATGCCCACATTTATTTTTTATTTCAGGAACACTTGTGGGGGTCAATGTTCTGAATAGATAGGTGTGGACTGCTGCACAATAAACTGTAGTAATTTGTGAGTGATCATGTCCAGGATTTAATTGTCCAAGACTTCTATAATAGAAATTTAATTTGTGAGTGATCAAGTCTTGGATTTAATTGTCCAAGAATTGTATAACAAATCATAACTGGGTAAAATTAGTTTTACAGTCTGAAATAAAAACACTTTACTACCTCCCCGTGAGAATCCCTCCCTCCCTTGGAAAGCCCATAAACTAAACAAAAAATATGAATAAATGAGATTGACTCCCTAAAATGAATCAACCCCCACCCCACCCTTTTTGGTGTTCCCTAACTGATATATAAAATTAATAATTAGAAACGGTGTGGTAGGTCTCAAAACAGGGAAAGTCGCACAGGCCTGGATTTGAAGGGCACATGGGACAGTAAAACCGGATATGCCTTCTCCTTCCATGTTTACTCCACACCCGGCATCTCTTTTGGGGGGTATTGCTTATTCCCAGTGGCAGGGACGGGGTGAAAAACGTGGCGCTCAGTGAGCCTTTTGACATCCTCTGACTCAAAGGATTCTCCAGGCGCGGGGGAATCAAACAGGAGGTGCTCTATCATTTTTCCTGGTACTGCAGGAAACTGAGCATTCCCTGGGTGTTGTAGAGCACATAACTATTATACATAGCCATCTGCATGAGGTAAATTGCTACCTTTTTATACCAGGTCCTAGTCTTACATTTGACTAGGTAAGGTTGTAGGACCTGGTTAGATAGATCACCCCCCCCCCCAGAAATTATTGTAGTCCACTACGCAGACCGGTTTCCTCTTATGCGAGGTAGCGCCCCTCTCTCTCACGGCCACTGTGGTGTCCTCGGTGTTCACGATGGTCAGCATGGTCCTTTTTGTCGCTCCACTTGACAGCAAGCAACTGGTCATTGGCAAATGAGAGTGACCCACCCCTTGTTATTCGCCTGGACACCAGTTGTTGAGGGAAGCTGGCTCTATTTTTTCTTATTGTCCCACAGGCCCCTGTATTAGCAGCATGAAGGGACTTATATAGGGGGACACTGGTATAATAATTGTCGGGGTAAACATGGTACCCTTTCTGTAGGAATGGCACCATGAGTTCCCATACAATTTTCTCACTAATGCCGAAATTCTCTGGGCATCCTGGGGGATTAAGGTGGTTGTCCATGCCCTCACAAATAAAAAAAAAAAAACACAGGTGTAGCCTGTTTTACGCCGGGATCTTTTGGAGGGGATAAATTGTCGAAAGGCTGGACGGCCCTTGAAGGACATAAGAGAATAGTCTACCACTAGTTTTTGGCCAGGGGTGTATAACTTTAAAAATGACTCTCTTAAGAGGGAGTCTAAATTTTTTGAGGCGATCATTAGCCTGGGTCGCTTCTTTGAGGGATTTGGGAATTCTGAAATGCATTATAGTTTAATGGCGCATTCGGGGCATGACTGCTGCAAAAACAGGGGTGCTGTGGATAGCGCTGGTAGCCCAGTAGGAACGGATAAAAGGTTATATAAATGCCTGCTATATAAATTTGTCTGCTGGACAATTAGTTCCAGGACCTGATTGCCTATAAACAAATTAAAAAAATCATAGGGAGTAAAAATAATACGGAAGCTAATAACCGCTATTATAACAGCGTAAGCAGCAAAGAATAATCTGAGATTACGGGTAATTTGGGGGTGATTACGTGTAATCTGGGGTAATTACTGGTAATAAAGGAACACTGGCGGATATCTGGTGGATCTCACAGTGTAATACAGCACCACTTTTGTAAGTAGTATCTCTCTCTCCTCTCACAAATCAACTACAGTGAGAGGAGGGAGGGAAACCGCACAAGTCCTGTGCTGTATTTTGTAAATATGAGACTATAGTCTGTGATAATAGAAACTGATCAGGGATCGTTATATACTTAACAGACAGAATATCTGCCTTTCACTGACAGCACATGCGTGCGCCATTTTCTTTTTATTCCTGGCGGTAGGGCATTGGGGAGAAGGGGGGCGATTGGTGGGGAAGGGGGGGGATTAGTGGCCTAACAAATCGTTTTTTTAATATAATATACTCCTATTCACTGCAGCCCTGATTGTAATGGCGATCGCCTGTCTGGGGACCGCAATCAACGGTCCCCAGTCACTGCTCCAAGCCCTCAGCTAACTCCCATAGCTGAGAGCAGGGAGCTATCCCTCCTCCCGGAGGCGCTACTGTATTCTAATGCAATGCCATAAAAAAGCAATTGCATCAGAATAAAGCCCATAGTGGCCGCCGTAAAAACACTTATGGGCGGTTACTAACTGGTTAATAATTTCTACCTACTTTACATTGATGATTTATATTTAAAATGTTGTTATTCATACAAAATAAAAATAATTTCTCAGAATATATATAAAGAGTTTCAAACACATATTCTTCTAACACTTTCGCTGCCAGAGGTTTTTGGACATTTTGCATCTCTAGTAGCCAAAGCAATTTTTTACACTTTTGACATGTACAAATTAATTACAAAATAAGAAAAATCATACTCCACCCCCGTACTCATATTGTAACGTCTATGGCCACGGTCTGTCGTTCTAACTTACCCCTGGAAGACCGTGGTCCCCCTGTGAGGCGCCGGCACTCACTTGGTGCGCGCGCTCGTGCCCGCTCTTAAAGGGCCAGCGCGCGCACCTGGAAATCATCATCATCATCAACTCCTGAATTCCTGGACTATAAGAGGGTCATCACCTTCTTCTTATCCTCGCCTGAGCGGTGTTGTTGTTTCCCTTAGTTTGTCTTGCAAATGGTCTCCTAAGTGTCTTCCAGCTTCCCAGTGTTCCCCCGTACCTGTATCCTGTTTCCCGTGCTATCCGTACCATCCTGGTCTTCTGCCGTGCTGAACTGTTGTCGTGTTCTACTGCACCACGCCTGACTTCTACCTGCCGCCTGGTCCCAGCCGAGCCTGCTTTGCTACTGCCTACATTGCCTCAGGTACCCTTTTCTGGACTATAGAGACTGTACCATACCTGTTTGGCGAGCTGCCATCCCGCTACGCGGTACGGCCCCGTGGGTCCACACCCCGCCCCGTGACACATATATTGTCTGCCATACCTGGCACATTCTAAAAATTCCACTCAGAACTTTATACACAAAGGCACCTTAATGCAATTTTGTGTCAAGTCAATTTTCAAAAAATATTTATAATACTTATCGCTAAAAGTGACACCAGCAGAAAATTAGATGAGCAAATTGATTCTAAACAAATCAAATTCCTTTGGAATTTCCCAAAAGTTTTGGATTTTCACAGATTTGTCCGCCATTTTACAGTACAGAAGAAGACAAGAATACACAGTGTTCCAAATTATTATTGACATTGACTTTAAGTGTCATAAACATGTAATTATTAGTTTTTCAGTTAAACTGATGGATGGTATTGTGTCTTAGGGTATGTGCACACGAGAACTGCAATTACGTCTGAAAATATGGAGCTGTTTTCAAGGGAAAACAGTCCCTGATTTTCAGACGTTTTTTGAGCAACTCGCGTTTTTCGCGGCATTTTCGCAGCGTTTTTTACGTCCGTTTTTGGAGCTGTTTTCATTGGAGTCTATGAGAAAACTGCTCCAAAAACGTCCAAAGAAGTGTCCTGCACTTTGACGAGGCAGTCATTTTACGCGTCGTCGTTTGACAACTGTCAAACGACGACACGTAAATTACAGGTCGTCGGCACAGTACGTTGGCAAACCCATTCAAATGAATGGGCAGATGTTTGCCGACGTATTGGAGCCGTATTTTCAGGCGTAAATCGAGGCATAATACGCCTCGTTTACACCTGAAAATAGGTCGTGTGAACCCAGCCTAAGGGCTCTTTGGATCATTGTAACCAATCTCAGACACCTGTGATAATTAGTTTGCCAGGTGTGCCCAATCAAAGGAAAACTACTTAAGGAGGATGTTCCACATTATTAAGCAGGCCAGGTTTCAAGCAATATGGGAAAGAAGAAGGATCTCTCTGCTGCCGAAAAGCATGAAATAGTGCAATACCTTGGACAAGGTATGAAAATATTGGATATTTCAAGAAAATGTAGGCGTGATCATCGTACTGTGAAAAGATTTGTGGCTGATTCAGAGCACCGACGGGTTCGTTCAGATAAAGCCATAATGAGGAAGGTTTCTGCCAGACAAATTAATAGGATTAGGAGAGCGGCTGCTAAAATGCCATTGCAAAGCAGCAAACGGGTATTTGAAGCTGCTGGTGCCTCTGGAGTCCCGCAAACCTCAAGGTGTAGGATCCTCCAGAGGTTTGCAAGTGTGCATAAAGCTATTATTCGGTCACCCCTAAACAATGCTCACAAGCAGAAATGGTTGCTGTGGGCTCAGAAATACATGAAGACTAATTTTCAAACCGTGTTGTTTACCGATGAGTGCCGTGCAACCCTGGATGGTCCAGATGGCTGGAGTAGTGGATTGTTGGTGAGTGGCCAACATGTCCCAACAAGGCTGCGACGTAAGCAAGGAGGTGGCGGAGTCATGTTTTGGGCTGGAATCATGGGGAGAGAGCTGGTAGGCCCCTTTAGGGTCCCTGATGGTGTGAAAATGACCTCTGCAAATTACGTAGAGTTTGACTAACCACTTTCTTCCGTGGTAAAAAAAGAACCGTGCCTTCTGTAGCAAAATTATCTTTATGCATGACAATGCACCATCTCATGCTGCAAAGAATACCTCTGTCATTGGCTGCTATGAGCATAAAAGGAGAGAAACTTATGGTGTGGCCCCCATGTTCCCCTGACCTCAACCCTATTGAGAACCTTTGGAGCATCCTCAAGCAAAATATCTATGAGGATGGGAGGCAGTTCACATCAAAACAGAAGCTCTGTGAGGTTATTCTGACAACCTGCAAATATATTCAAGCAGAAACTGTCCAAATACTCACAAATTCAATGGATGCAAGAATTGTGAAGGTGATATCAAAGAAGAGGTCCTATACATGTAACTTGGCCTGCTAAGTTTTTTTTTATTTGAAAGAGCTTTTGATTTCTGTAAATATGACCTCTTGATGCTGCAAATTCAACAAATTACCATTTTAGTTCTCTTTACAACCTTTAAAATGTTTTGATCTCTGTTGTGCATAATAATTTGAAACCGTGCATTTTGAGGCTTTTTACTTCTAAAAAAAATTTGTTATCATTAGGAGATTTGTTCAATAAAATTTGCATTATATACAACGGTTGATGACTTGAAGATTATACTGACTGTCATTTGCATCGACTATTTAGGAAAATCAGCGAAAAATAACATTTGCATAACAATTTGGAACGCGGTGTACATGACCTCGGGTGAAGGCCCAATAGGCAATCACATAGTGCCTTTCAGACAGCCCTCCTCCTGGCACAGCCAATCACGAGGGGTATAAGTTTGAGTCACTGATGTATATGAGTCATAGACACTATAAACATCCCAACGGTAAATGCTGCGTCAGATAGATAGTGGATTAGTGTCAGCTAGTGTGTTTCATAGCGAGGAGAAGAGATTAGAGAATGGAAAGTTAGATTTACAGTAATTTGATAAAGAGATAGATTTTAGAGATTGATTGGAGTCAGTCAGTATCAGCGAGTTAGTAAGATGTGAGTGCTGCTGCAGCTATTCAATTCTTACATTAATTTGTGAATCACCAATCTTCATCACTTGCACGAATCTTTTTCATTAATAATAATCCTGGTACTGATTTGGTGCCCCTGCATTATCGAAATAGGCGTCACGGATCTGCCTTAACTCATTGTTTTGCATATATCTAATAGTGCCACCAAAATTGGCGTATTGTTCTGTGTCAAACATTTATCCAGCGTTGTTATACTTTAGTCTGCGTCCAAGGGCCAATTTTTTTTCAAATAAATATTTTTTACTTTAAATTTAAATCCTGGTGCTGATAGCGTGCCGCTGCCTGCAGATATAGATGTCACGGACATGACGTCACTCATTGTTTAGCATATATCTAATTGCTAATAATAATGCCACTAAAAATTGGCGTATTATTCTATCACACTGTGTTCTAGCGACAATCCCCCCCCCCCAAATAAATAGAGTAAAAATCCAATGCTTCTACACTTTCCAGGACGATCAGGTACACGGTCACTGGCACATGTATTCGTTGTGGTGGAAGTAGTGGATAATGTATGTATACATTTTCTTTAAAATAACACTAAACCTGTTGCTACCGGCCAAAAAGGGATAATTTTTGAACCACTTGTTAAAAAAAACATTGCTTTTTCTGATACCACTGTTCGTGTGTATGTGTGTATGAACACCAAAAGGGAATAATTTAAGAGGCGGTCAGAGCGCGTGCGCGCGTCCTAAGGCAAGGCCAGCCATGAGTAGAAGCAGAGGCAGACTGATGACGTCGCCGGCCACGCAGAGGAGAAAGAACAGGCAACTATCTACAGAGGGCACTGTGGCAGCGTCTATAGAGAGCAGTGTGGTATTATCTACAGAGGGCAGTGTATCATTATTTATGGGAGGCACTGTGGCAGTATCTACAGAGGGCAGTGTGGTATTATCTAGGAGGGGTGTGGCATTATCTACATAGGGAATTGTAGCACTTTCTAAGAAGGGGATGCCCAATCTTGACATTCTTGTGTCTGCCGAACACTGCCAACTGAGCCGCCAGACTGCATTTAGCAACACTTAAACTGGAAAACTGGATTGTCAAAATAAGCACATGGAGTAAATTCAACAATTATTTGGTAAATTTAAACCTAGCGGTATTATTATAGTAATGTAGTATTGTTATAGTAGTTAAAAAAAACGACTTGATTTACAACAATTTTGTATTGTATCAAATTTGAAAGTAATGTGGCCCGTCAACTTCAAACTTTTTCTATGTGCGGCCCATTTATCTGGCCGAGTTTGAGACTCCTGGGTTAAAGGTAATATCGATCTCTCATTGATTACCCATTGTAGCGTCCACAGCCGCAGACCGCCGTTCCTACTCACCCCTCGGCGGCCGAGGCCATGGATCTGAGAGTGCTGGCTGGTATCTCCTCCTTAGGAGATGCCAGCACTCACTTTCCTTCCGCTCAGCTGTGTCCCGTAGGGTGTGTGCGCGCCCTCCTGCCCGGCCTTAACCCCTTAAGGACGCAGCCTAGTTTTGGCCTTAAGGCTCAGAGACCATTTTTCAAATCTGACATATTTCACTTTATGTGGTAATAACGTCGGAATGCTTAAACCTACCCAAGCGATTCTGAGAAAGTTTTCTCGTGACACATTGGGCTTTATGTTCGTGGTAAAATTTGGTCGATATATTCAGTGTTTATTGGTGAAAAATTGCAAAATTTAGAGAAAATTTTGAAAAAATTGAATTTTTCAAAATTTAAATGCATCTGCTTGTAAAACAGACGGTTATACCACCCAAAATAGTTACTAGTTCACATTTCCCATATGTCTACTTTAGATTGGCATCGTTTTTAGAACATTCTTTTATTTTTCTTGGACGTTGCAAGGCTTAGAACATAAACAGCAATTTCTCATATTTTTAAGAAAATTTCAAAAGCCTTTTTTTTAAGGTACCTCTTGAGTTCTGAAGTGGCTTTGAGAGGCCTATGTATTAGAAACCCTGATAAAACACCCCATTTTAAAAACGAAACCCCTCGAAGTATTCAAAACAGCATTTAGAAAGTTTTTTAACCCTTCATGCATTTCACAGGAATTAAAGCAAAGTGGAGGTGAAATTTGCAAATTTTCATTTTTCTTGATGAATTTCAATTTTATTCATTTTTTTTTTCTGTAACACAGAAGGTTTAACCAAAGAAACACTACTAAATATGTATTGTCCAGATTCTGCCGTTTTTAGAAATGTCCCACATGTGGCCCTACTGCGCTCGTGGACTAAAACACAAGCCCTAGAAGCAAAGAAGCACCTATTGCATTTTGAGTCCTCTTTTTTTATTAGAATATATTTTAGGCAGCATGCCAGGTTTGAAGAGGTGTTGAGGTGCCAAAACAGTAGGAATCCCCCAATAGTGACCCCATTTTGAAAACTGTCATTTGTGATCAAAATTTCTTATTTTCACAAGGAACAAAATACCCCATTTAGTTGCCCAATTTGTCCTTAGTGTGGCAATACCCCATTTGTGGTGATAAACTGCCGTTTGGGCCCATGGGAGGGCTCCGAAGGAAAGGAGCGCTATATGTTTGTTGGAGTCCAGATTTTGCTGTATTAGTTTTCCGGTGCCATGTCGCATTTGCAGAGCCTCAGAGGTATCAAAGCAATAGAAACACACCAGAAGTGACCCCATTTTGGAAACTACACCCCTCAAGGAATTCATTTATGGTTGTTGTTAGCATTTTGACCACACAGTTTTTTCACAGCACCTATTTCAATTGGGCTGTGACATTAAAAAAATGACATTTTTTCCAATAAGATGTAATTTTTTATCAAAATTTCTTATTTTCACAGGGAACAAAATACTCAATTTTGTTGCCCAATTTCTCCTGAGTGCAGCAATATCCCGTTTGTGGCAATAAACTGCCGTTTGGGCCCATGGGAGGCCTCAGAATGGAAGGAGTGCTGTGTGTTCTTTGGAGTACAGATTTTGCTGGTTTGGTTTTCGGGTGCCATGTCGCATTTGCAGAGCCCCAGAGGAAACTACACCCCTCAAGGAATTAATTTATGGGTAATGTGACCATTTAGACCCCATAGTTTCTTCATAGAACTTATTTGAATAGGGCTGGGAATGAAAACAAAATTATTTTTTTCAAATAATATGTAGTTTTGGCTGAAAATGTCTTATTTTCACAAGAAATAAAATATTCCATTTTGTTGCGCAATTTGTTCTGAGTGCCGCAATACCCCATTTGTTGTGATAAACTGCCGTTTGGGCCCATGGGAGGGCTCAGAAGGAAAGGACCACCATTTGGCCTACTGGGGATTTTCTAGTGCGAAGTCATGTATGCAGAAGCCCCTGAGGTACCAGTACAGTTGAAACCCGCAAGAAGTGACCCCGTTTTAAAAACTACACCCTTAAGGCATTCATCTAGAGGTGTAGTGAGCATTTTGACCGGAGACCTACACCCCATAAACTGTAATGTGTGTTCTCCCGGGTATGGCAATACCCTACATGTGGCTGTTATCAGCTGCCTGGACACACAGCAGGGCCCAGAGGGGAAAGACGAGGGGGGATAAGCTGTGCGGAGTACATCAGGGTAAGTAAAATTGGGGTAAATTATAAACCAAGGGATGTATAATCCATTTTAAAACACTCTTTCATACAGAGCTCTGGTTATTCGGGACACGTGTCACATTGATATATTGTGTCATCCCTTATCGCCCTCTTATAGCAGACTTTGCACCTCTTTTGACTTTTTCCCTTCTTGCCAGTTTGGGGAACTTCTCCTGGAAAGTGTTGCCGCCCTGGTACGATGCGTGTGGCCCCGCTTCCAGAAGTACTGGGTGCCCCCCCTTCTTGGTCCCTAAAGATTAGGTTCTTGATAATCACCTCTTGAAATTCCAGGAAAGTTCCCGTCTGGCCTGCACATCGACTTAGCACGTACGCATTGTACAAAGCCATCTGTATGATGTGCACGGCCAGCTTCTTATACCACACCGCATGGCGCTGTAGGGCTTCAGGATTTGATCTTACAAGTCCATCCCTCCCATGTACCTATTGTAGTCCAGGATGCAGTCTGGTTTGGGGGTGGCCTTTCCTTCATATATCCTAAACCTGTAGGTATACCCTGATGCACTCTCGCAGCTTATACATCTTCACGCCATACCTTGCCCTCTTACCCGGCAGGTACTCGCAGAATTGAACCCTCCCTTTAAAATGTACCAGGGACTCATCAATAGAAATACACTTCTTGGGGGTGAATGCTTGGGAAAACCAGGCACTGGAACGGTCTAATAGGGTTCTCCGTTTATACAAACGGTCAAAACTGGGGTCATCTCGGGGTGGGCACGGCTCATTATCAGTATAATGTAAGAAGCGAAGTATTGCCTCATTTATTTATTTTTTTAGGTTACAGTTCAGTTCTGAAGTTGCTTTGAGGGGCCCATATATTAGAAACCCCTATCAAATACCCCATTTTAGAAACTAGACCCCTCAAAGTATCCACAAACGCATTTAGAAAGTTTATGAACCCTTTAGGTGTTTCACAGAAATTTAGAGCAATGTAGAGGTGAAATTTACTTTTTTTTTTTTGTCAGAAAATCCCCTTTATACCATTTTTTTTATAACACAATAGGATTTATCAGAGAAACACAACTTAATACGTATTGCCCAGATTCTGCAGTTTTGAGAAATATCCCACATGTGGCCCTAGTGCGGTAATGGACTGAAGGAGCGGCCTCCGAAGCAAAGGAGCACCTAGTGAATTTTGAGGCCTCTTTTTTATTAGGCACCATGTCCGGTTTGAAGAGGTCTTGTGGTGCCAAAACATTGGGAACCCCCCAAAATTGACCCCAATTTGGAAACTAGACCCCTTGAGGAATCCATTGTAGTTTTCTTGGGGTGCAATTTGGCTTTTTGATCAGTTTTTATTCTATTTTAGGTGGCGTGGTGACTAAAAAACAGCAATCCTACTATTGTTTTTTATTCTATTTTTTTTACAGCGTGCACCGTGCGCTATAAATGACATATTATCTTTATTCTGCGGGGCGATACGATTACGGCGATACCAGATGTTTATAGGTTTTTTTTAATGTCTTATGGCGTTTGCACAATAAAATACGTTTTGTAAACAATCATTCACTTTTTGTGTTACCTTATTCTAAGAGCCAGAACGTTTTTATTTTTCAATCAATAAAGCCGAGCGAGGACTTATTTTTTGCGTAACGAACTGTAGTTTCGATCGGTACCATTTTTCGGTACATGCGACTTTTTGATCTCTTTTTATTCCATTTTTTGTGAGGTGAAGTGACCAAACAATTGTGATTGTGGTACGGTTTATTATTATTTTCTTTTACGGCGTTCACTGTGCGAGATAAATAACGAAATAATTTTGTAGTTCAGGCCGTTACGGACGCGGCGATACCAATTATGTATAGTTTATTTGTTTGTTTATATATTTTTATTAATAATAAATGACTGATAAGGGAAAAAGGGGGATTTTTACTTTTAATACTTTTAAAACTTTTATTTTCTTATTTTTACACATCTTTTTTTTTACTTTTTTTTAACTTTATTACTTTGTCCCACTAGGGGACTTGAGGGCAGGAGGCCCTGATCACTATTCTAATACACTGCACTACATGCGTAGTGCAGTGTATTAGAACTGTCAGCTACTCACTGACCGCAAGCATAGTGGGTCCTGACGTTGTCAGGACCCACTAGGCTTCCGTCTGTGGCATAGCCGGACGCCATCGCATAGCAGGCTGGTGATGGCAGCTTAACCCCTAACCTATCTATAGAACGCGGCTTTTAAGGGGTTAATCAGCGGGGACACAGCGATCGGTCCCCGCTGTAGGAGCTGTGACAGCTGCTGTACGAGACAGCAGCTGTTACAGCTCCTGCATGTGTCAGGAGGACGGCCGAAACGGCCGTTACTCCCGAGACGTACTATTAGGTCATGGAGCGCGAACGATACAGCTACCATGACCTAATAGTACGTCCAGGAGCGGGAAGGGGTTAAAGGGCCAGTGCGCGCACATGTAAGTTATCAATAATTAGCCGATGATCACCCTGGACTATTAATAGGGCTCTGCCCCTTCACTCCTTGCCTAAGCGTTGTTGTGTTTTCCCATGTTAGTCTTAGAAAATGGTCCCTTAGTGTTATCCTGTTCCCAAGTGCTCCCGTGCCCTACTACCTTTTCCTGTATCCTTTGCTGTGTTGGTTCCTGAGCCCTATTGAGTATTGGAGTCATGTTGTGCCATCGGTCACGCCCGCTGTTGTACAACATGTCTGGTGTCATCTTCCACGCCTGATATCCTCCATAACGTGTGGCATCCTCTGCCGTCAAAGTTCCATCTGTGCCATGCCACTGCAACTGTTTGGACTATTCAGGTACCCTTGTGCTGGATTTTGTATTGATCGGGTACTCTGTTGTTTGGCCAGCTGCTACTCCGCTACGGCAGTGGCGCCTAGTGGGTCCACATACCCACAGATCGTGACAGTATGCTAAGGTCATGGACCCCGCTGTTCAATCCAAGACCATGACGGCGTTACAAGCCATGCAGGCAGACAAGCGAGACTTTCATTCACGACAACACCAACTCCTCCTGGCGGTAAACGCGATTGCACATCGGCTGAATGCGCTAGCCACAGTCATCACAGCACCTGTTCCTGTCGCCATGCTGTACCTCCTACTACACCTCTTGTCAGTACTGGTGCCGACTCCAATGCTCCATGCCTCTACCTCCTCGCTATGACGGAGACACGAGGACCTTCAGGGGATTTCTGAACCCGTGCCAGATCCACTTCAGACTACATGCAAATTCCTTCCTTTCTGATGACGCAAGGATTGCCTTCATAATCTCTCTCTGGCAAGGCCCTGGCATGGGCGAACCCCATTTGGGAACATCCGGGACCAGAGACCCGTGACTTACAGTGTTTCTTACAGACTTTCCGTACTATATTTGAGGAACCTGCTGCTGCATCTCTGCTGACCCTACGCCAGGGAGACATCTGCGTGGGTGTGTATGCCATTCAGTTTCGTACCCTGGCTGCAGAACTAACCTTGAACAACAAGGTCTTAGTGGCTACATTCTGGCAGGGACTGTCTTCTGGGATTAAAGACGAGCTTGCCGCACGTGATCGGCCATCTACCCTGAATGATCTTATTCTTCTAGCCTCCCGGATTGACATGAGGATCCGGGAGCGATCCCAAGAGGTTTGCCGGGCGGAGAAGATTTCCTAGGCTGGCTCCTACTTTCCAGCAATCCCTAAAGTCCTCATCAGTTGTTCCACCAAAGGAGCCTATGCAGATGGACCGGGTCAAATTGTCTACCCAGGAGAAACAACGCAGACACACTTCAGAACTTTGTCGGTATTGCGGCCTCGGAGGCCATGTTGTGCGTTTGTGTACCCAGAAGCCAAAAAAACTCCAGTGCCTAGGATTGCTTGGAGAGACAACCCTAGGCGGAACGGCACTAAATAAAAAATTCTCTTCCAAAAGGTCCATTCCCGTGACCATAGTGTCCGGCGAGAAGACACAATGGGTCTCTGC
The DNA here is from genome assembly GCF_050947455.1 of Rhinoderma darwinii. Lineage (NCBI taxonomy): Eukaryota > Metazoa > Chordata > Amphibia > Anura > Rhinodermatidae > Rhinoderma > Rhinoderma darwinii. The sequence continues at coordinate 377,336,067 of NC_134687.1, read as the reverse complement.
CTATCTGGACTCGAGATCCACGGCAAACTTCATGCAGCAAGACCTAGTGGATCAGCTCCAGTTGCCCACTGTTCCTCTGGAGACGTCTTTGGTTGTTGCCTCGGTGAATGGTCTTCCTCTGCCCGATCTGATTGTTTCTGAGACAAAGCCACTGAAGCTCCAAGTTGGAGCTCTTCATACTAAACTGATTCAGTATGCCTAATTGTCTTGCCTAAAGCCGTCAATCCGGTTCTACTGGGTCTGCCTTGGCTCCAATTGCATGCTCCAGTCCTGGATTGAAGTTCTCCAATGGGGTCCCAAATTTCCCCACCGCTGCCTGTTACAGATCCAACCCATCCAGTCTTCTCATCCTCAGTCAATAGCGGGATTACCTACTAATTTTTCTCAATTTGCAGATGTCTCCAGCAAAAACGACTAAAACAGAGTAAAAAGGACACGGCGCCACATTGTGCAAATCAATTTGTTGTATACATGAGCAAAAATTATAATAAATGAAGAGAAATGTGCCGAGGCACAGAGTCCCAATTTCCCAGCCACCAGTCGACTAGTCGATAAGTGTCAGTAAAGGCAGTTAAAATATAACTTTTATTAGGTATCAAACAGACAGACAACACTGAAGAGTTAAAATTATATCAAGAGACGGCCAGTATGTGTCGCATAAGTCAGTGTGCATGCACCCAGTACAACGCTGGACGCAGTGAGAGAGACTGATTCGGCAGCTGCAGACTGCCGTGCATAGAAACAGTCCCCCACGAGTGGAAGCAATGACTGGACCGTCAGTGATAGATTAAAATGGCGATAGCCCCCCCGACATGTTTCGCTGCAGAAGCAGCGTCCTCAGGGGATAACACGGGGCTAATGAGCGCGCGTTTGAAAAACTGCTCCCTATATAGACTCGTGTGTCTGACGTCTGCATGACGTGTAGCGGCAACAACTCTCCTCAAGGCCAATCAGGTAGTCGCAAATGACAAGCCCCCACGTCGAGAAGAGTGGCATGGCAACAGGCCAATAGAACACCGTGATCAGGCATCCAATCACCACGGGAGCGATCCTACATCGAGCTTATGCCAGAGCTAAGGCCACTCCTAGAGAGGAACTGCTCTATGGCAGAAAAACTAATGCTGAGGTAAGACCTGTAGGTTCTAATATTAGGTGTATTGGTAACTTTGACACCTGTTCCACTCAGATATCTAAGATTTTGGGGAAGCATTGGGCTATTCTGCGGTCTGATCCTGACTTAGAGGACGCTATTTCTGACATTCCGAATGTGACTTTTCGACGTGGTAGGAACCTTCGTGAATTTCTCACGCGGAGTCATTATTCCAGACCACTTATCCCTCGTGATACATGGCTTTCAGCCCCCACGGTGGGATCCTTCCCCTGTGGTAGGTGCTCCTTCTGTACATATATGCCCAAGACCAAGTGTTTTACCAACCCCCTAAATGGTTGTCAATTTACCATCAGACACTTTATTAACTGTCAAACCACTGGCGTTGTATATGTCGCCAGATGCCCTTGCCCCAAATTGTATGTTGGCAAGACCACCCAGCAACTCAGGAGAAGAATCTCTAGACATGTTAGTAGTATTAATATGAAAGAGGACACCTCTATTTCCAGACACGTGAGATCTTTTCATGGGAGCGACTCCAAGGTACTTCAATTTTGGGGCATTACGCAGTTGAAACTTGGACCTAGGGCCGGCAACTTAGATAGGAGGCTACTGCAGGAGGAGGCACGATGGATACATAGGCTCAGTTCTCTGAGTCCCAATGGCCTAAATGAGGGGTTCACCTTCATGGCTTTTCTATAGGAGGTACTGAACCCTCTTCTCCTGTTGTCATAAACTTTTTTGCTAAACACTTTTTTTGCTAAACCCTTTTCGCTGAATTTATCTTTCCTGCTGAACATACTTTCCTTTTGATACTTCTGTCGGTATGACAGGTATGTGATATACTGATCACCACATATGCAGTCTTGATGTATATCTAGTTATACTATATTAATGCTTGATAAGCATGTTTATTACCATTGATGCTGTTATCGATACAACAGACGACTTGCTCTGATCCCTGCTCTCTCCCACTATTTAGTTCTGTCCACTGGACGTGTTTATGTGAATGTATTATTATGCACTTGCGTGTATTGACTCTGCATGTTACGTTGTGTAGGTATATTCATGCTCTCTCTGCGGCTATCATGACGTGTATATTGTATTGAATGCATGTTTATGTGTTACTTGGCATTTGCTGTCACCATTGATTGAGGCTCTCTGCGTTATCCACTTGTTTGGATTTGTGTATTTCGATTGGGCGCCGTTCTGTATTCTTTACTGGCTGCCCTTGTTGTCAATCTCCCCGCACATAGAGCTTTCTGAATGACTATCAGCCGTTTTGACTGGTGTGCGCTTGCGCCCAGCTCCCGTGGTGATTGGATGCCTGATCACGGTGTTCTATTGGCCTGTTGCCATGCCACTCTTCTCGACGTGGGGGCTTGTCATTTGCGACTACCTGATTGGCCTTGAGGAGAGTTGTTGCCGCTACACGTCATGCAGACGTCAGACACACGAGTCTATATAGGGAGCAGTTTTTCAAACGCGCGCTCATTAGCCCCGTGTTATCCCCTGAGGACGCTGCTTCTGCAGCGAAACATGTCGGGGGGGCTATCGCCATTTTAATCTATCACTGACGGTCCAGTCATTGCTTCCACTCGTGGGGGACTGTTTCTATGCACGGCAGTCTGCAGCTGCCGAATCAGTCTCTCTCACTGCGTCCAGCGTTGTACTGGGTGCATGCACACTGACTTCTGCGACACATACTGGCCGTCTCTTGATATAATTTTAACTCTTCAGTGTTGTCTGTCTGTTTGATACCTAATAAAAGTTATATTTTAACTGCCTTTACTGACACTTATCGACTAGTCGACTGGTGGCTGGGAAATTGGGACTCTGTGCCTCGGCACATTTCTCTTCATTGTTTAATTATCCCTGCCAGCCACTAGGGGGTCTCCTTTTTGCTTTTTCTTTTTTAAAATTATAATAAATGCTCACCTATGAGGATGCAAATTACTGGCATGTAATTGCAATGTGAAGGAAAGCTGCTGCCAATCCCAGCGCAAAACTCACAGGGAGATGCCAAAAATGATAGTGAATAAAAATAAAAAAAATAAAAAACGGGATTATAAAGGCACTGCTTAGTAAGATAAATAATGAATTTATTGGACAGTCATAGAACAGATGCTACGCGTTTCAATGCCGAACTGGCGTCTTCATCAGGCACGTCAAACAGACAGTAAATGAGCATGTATATATACATATAAATGATGATGTAGTCTTAATTGGGCCAAATTCAGACCAACCTGCTGGTCAAAAAAACGCCAAAAAACGGGCATGTCGAGTTCAAAGCGTACAGAGTGCAAATAGTCATAACAGAGATTACTAAAATTACTCAAATAGCTAAAATAATCATAATGATGCAAAGTTGTATGAGAAATTAATAGTTAAAAACATACGTGAAGGACAAGAATTTACAAAGTTCACATGGGAAATAATTATAGGAATGGTGGACTAAAAACTTGTTAAAAATAAGAATACACCATGCCGTAAGGGTTGGAGAGACAATAAATATAGATATAAACATTACAATTGTGTATTACTGATTGATTCATCTAACATAACTGCAAACGGAAAGTGACGGCCGTAGGCAAGACAACCACAAACAATACGGTGGCTGGTGGTGTCAAACGGCAGTGGAACGCCTGGTGGACCGCAAACGCGAAAAATCGCGAGGCACTAGAAAAGAATACAGGGGAACGAAAAAAAGGGGGGGGGAGGAAGGAAACCAAAGGAGAAGTAATTGAAAGGACAGTAAGGCTATGTTCACACAGAGTATTTTGGGGGAGGAATATCTGCCTCAAAATTCCGTTTGGAACTTTGAGGCAGATATTCCTCTCCCTGCACGCCGATTTTCGCGGTGATTTTCGCGCCGTTTTTCGCCCGCGGCCATTGAGCGCCGCGGGCATAAAACAGCGAGAAATACGCTTTCTCCTGCCTCCCATTGAAGTCAATGGGAGGTCAGAGGCGGAAGCGCCCGAAGATAGGGCATGTCGCTTCTTTTTCCCGCGAGGCAGTTTTACTGCTCGCGGGAAAAAGACGCCGGTGCCTCCCATTGAAATCAATGGGAGGCGTTCTCGGGCCGTTTTTGCCGAGTTTTGCGACGCGGTTTCCGCGTCAAAAAACTCTGCAAAATACCCCGTGTGAACATAGCCTAAATGAAAAATTACTAAGATTGTGATGCAAGAAAGATGGGTTTACATTGTCTGGAATAATATATGGATAACGCAATAGAAATGCGGTAAAATGAAGTATAAAAGGTAATATAATGTATAATGAATTACAAAGATTATACAATTTCATATTAGAAATAATGTTATGGTGAATAAATGAGGGAAAAATTAAGACAGACTGAGAAGCGTAATAGTAAAATTAAATAGGGATTAAAATGGACAATAGATGCAAGAGGACTGTGTATATGTATGTATATATATATAATATATATTCCCAAAAAATGAAGAGGCAGCACTCCAAGGAAATTGGTGAAAAAAAGTGGTGTGTTTATTCACCCCAGGCAGGCAACGTTTCGATCCGTCTCTATGGGATCTTTGTCAAACCTTGACAAAGATTCCATAGAGACGTATCGAAACGTTGCCTGCCTGGGGTGAATAAACACACCACTTTTTTTCACCAATTTCCTTGGAGTGCTGCCTCTTCATTTTTTTGGATTTCATTAACAAGGGTTCCTAGCCTCAACCTAGGAGGCCTGCACCCACTGCTGTTGCTGTGCTGCTTTACTCTTTTTCTCATTTTATATTATATATATATATATATATATATATATATATATATATATATATAATGTGTGTGTGTGTGTAAGAGGACTGTGTGTATATATATATAGGGAAAGTCAATAACTGAATACGGTAGCGGCTGTAGCCATAGCGACCGAAAAATAATACGGTGGCCAGGGAAGTCCAAAAAACAATGGAACGCATAATGGTACGCACACACGAAGGATCGCGCAGCGGTGGACAGAGGATACAGAGGTCCAAAGAAGAGACGGAAAACAGTGAGTGAAAACATGCTATAGTTAGATAGATGTTGCACGAATAATTGATACAATGAAAAGATAATGTGCACTGTCTTGAAAAAAAAAAAAATGTATTAATAATGAATAAAAGTACAAATGGGGAGCTGGCGTGCTCGGATGTCGATGGAGTAGGACGCACGGTTCAGAGCTCCTCCACTAATCAACCTCACAATTGCGGTTTATCTCGGATTTAGCCTCCCAAAACACCCACAAGATGGTGAAACGCACATCCAAGAAGCCAGAGAGTAAGTTGGCACCCCCAGGTGTGCTACATACCTGGACTCTGGACGCATTCCTCCGCTCGGACCCACAAGCGGAGCAGACGCCATTGCTAGCACCTCATATGGACACGGCCTCACAGGCTTCCTGGTGTCCGTCGGATCCTCTGGAGGGTGACCCCGTTGCAGATCCGGCACGGTCCCCATCACCGGAGCGCACTCTGTCTCCGGCCGCCGAGCAGCTTCCCATCCGGGGACTTGGAGACGACCACATGGTCGACAGGCCGCCATCTTTGGACGTCCCCTTAGCACGCTCAGAGGAGTCGCATGCTTCCTTGGTGGGCATCTCTTCACAGAACAGAGACTTTCAGGTTAGTGACTTACCGTTCACCTTGGAGAACTTCCCGCTCTTGCCTAAACCTCCGAGGCCTCAAAGGGACGAGATCCCTCCTTCCTCTAAACGCTCTAGGGAACGGAGGAGCGCGGCACATGACGTGGAGCTGGAAGCTCCCTCCATTTTGACCCTGCCACCACCGTGTGACCGGGGCACCGATTCTCAAGCTTCCTCAGATTCTGAGTACCCCACTTCTAAGTGACAGGACTGGCATTCCCTCCTCTGCCAGCTGCCCACTAGAGAGGATTTCAAGTCCCTTATAGCAGAGGTGAAAGACACCTGTAATGCTGCCATTGCGGCCGTACGTCAAGACATACAACAAGTCACGCATAGAATGGAGACACTAGAAGAAGATCATGACTCCACTCGCCAATATATTTCACAATTGCAGTCTACGGTTGTGGCCCAAAATACAGCTCTCTCTGATTATCATAATCATTTGGAGGATCTCGATAATAGGGGACGGCGCCATAATAGGATCCGAGGTGTACCTGAAGCTAAACAAGACGAAAATGTGAAACATGTTCTGACGACCATTTTTAATACTGTTATAGGAGCACCTGCTGATCATATTATTAAGCTAGATAGAGCTCATAGAGCCCTGCGGCCAAAAGGGACTTCCACCCTACCTCGTGATATCATCTGTTGTGTTACGGACTTTGAGCTGAAGGAAACCATTATGGCTAAAGCCAGAAATCAACGTGACATTGCATACGGTGACTCTACTATCCAACTGTTACCTGATCTATCTTGGATTACACTACACAAACGGAGACAACTACGCCTGCTGCTTTCCATCCTGAGAGATACTAACATCCTATATCGTTGGGGATTCCCATTCAGTCTCACAGCTAGACGAGATGGACGCTCTGCCGTTCTTAGGTCATATGGATGTACAAGCCTTCTGTGCCACTCTGGATATTCCAGCACCGAAGCTACCTAGCTGGGATCTGACCCTACCCCCGCCGCCTCCCCCTCCCATCTGGCACAAAGTACCACCGAGGAAGAAGTCCATTATACAAAGGAACTCTGCTCCCGACTACGGACGCAAATCTCCATCCCGGAGATAATGTTCCTGGAGGCTATTACTCGTAATTGCACTGTCAAGTGCATAGACCGCATTGAACATTTTTTCGTTTTTTTCTCCTATGTTATGTGTTATTTCTCCTTGATTTGTATTCTACTTATATAGGTTGTTGGGGAGGGCCATCAGACCAAGTCGTACCAGATTTGGCTTCTCATGACACAAGGGGTGCTAGGTTTTGCCCCGGCTACATCTACTTCTGGGGGTTCTTATCCCCTATGGAGACAAAACATTTTCCTAGTGCATCCTATGCATCTAGTTTTCTCACTGTTAGTTTTGCATAAGAATTTCTTGAAGTTTTCAGTCTTCATATGGAAGGTAACTTCCATTCATAGTCATTTGAGTGACTTGATAGCGCAATGTCACTATATGTGTTTATTGCTATTATTTTTTTTATTTTTCTGTCTGTGTCCCCCTATCCCTCCCTTTCTTTCCTTGGAATCTGGTTTTACACTAGGAGATGTCTTCGAGATCAAAGAACTAGACTACTGGAGATGAGCTGCAGCCTCCTACCATCCCGCTATAGATACAGGTTGGCCCCTTCTTGGGGGATTACATTAAAGTTTGATTTACTGCTTCTGGATCTGTCATGGAGCGTATAGTTTCCTTGAATGTTAAAGGGCTAAACTCTAATGTGAAGAGGAGATTAGCGCTCCGAGAACTGAAATACTTGAAGGCGGATATTGCCTTCCTCCAGGAAATGCACCATGACAGATCTGGTTCTTTTAAATTCGCCATGCCCCATTTTCCACAGGTATATACGGCCACGCAAGATAAGAAAAAGGCAGGTGTTGCAATTTTGGTCTCTAGAGACTGCTCGCTACAAGTCAGGGAGTCCATTGTGGACCCACTGGGAAGGTATATTATACTTGTAGGGACACTGAGAGGAGTTCCTCTTACGCTGTGTAATGTATATGCCCCGAACACCTTACAGGTTTCTTTTTTAGAGAAAGTATTTGCCAAACTCTCACGCCTCCCGGCCAGCACTCTCATCATAGGTGGAGACCTTAATCTCCCCCTCTCCGAGGTGATGGACAGGCAGTCCTTCTCTACGCCCATACCACCATCGGAATTACGCAGGCGTACATCAGCATTTCGCCGATTCATACGTAAATATAACCTATACGACCTGTGGCGAGTCACTAACCCCTCGGCTAAACAATATACCTTCTACTCCCACCCACATAATACTCATACTCGGATAGATTTATTTCTGGGTAACATATCGGGCCTACGCTCAACATCCTCGGCGGACATTGGCCTTATCACATGGTCAGATCACGCACCGATTGTGCTCGACCTCCGTTCAGATTTACGGACTCTTAGACAGTGCCACTGGAGACCAAACGAAAGACTACTTAAATACCTGATACATAGGGAGGCTCTTAAAACTCATATTGACTCATATTTTACCCTCAACAAAAACTCAGTCCCTACGTTATCCACGATATGGGAAGCCCATAAAGCAGTTCTCCGAGGACATTGTATCTCCCTTTCCTCTCGTCTCAAACGGGACACGAAACAACAGGTAAACCTAACGGCGACTCTTGCTACTTAGAGCGCAAAATGTCCGTCTCCTTCTACATCCACTCTCCGTCGTATTATTGATACACGGAGTAAATTGATGGATCTCTCTGTAGCCAAAGTGGAACGGTTACTATTATATACTAAACAACGGTACTATGAGGGGGGGGGGGAACAAGGCACACTCGTTGCTTGCAGCGCAATTGCGTAATAAACAATCACAATCGGCCCCATCAGCGCTTAAAGACTCGCAAGGTCAATTGCTCTTCGACCCTACCCAGCAGGCCAATATATTCCACCAATACTATACAAAGTTGTATTCTCTCCCGTCTCAAGTCCCTACAGGTCCCGCTGCCCGAACCCAGCGTCTCTCTGAATATTTAAAATCCTGCTCTCTCCCTACCCTTAAAACATTGGATGCTGCCATGCTCAATGCACCTATTTCATTAGACGAATTACTGGACACTGTCAAAGAGTTCCCTAATGGTAAGTCACCGGGTCCTGATGGCTTTTCCTATCTTCATTACAAAGTCTTTCAGGACTCTCTATTCCCACACATGCTAGATCTCTTTAACTCTTTCCTGTCGGGTGAGAAAATCCCCCCTTCTATGCTTTATTCCTTTATCACGGTTATTCCTAAGCCGGGGAAGGACCACTCTGACAGTTCTAACTATAAGCCGATATCTCTGTTGAATGCGGACTTAAAAATATTTACCAAGGTTCTGGCCAATAGACTAGGCTCCCTTCTACCCGGGTTGATCCACAAAGATCAAGTGGGATTTCTTATGCATAGACAAGCGGGAGATAACACTAGACGTACTATAGACCTGATAGATGTTCTCAATAAATCAGAATCATCGGTATCATCGGCATCAATTACTCTTAAGCCTGGATGCCGAGAAGGCCTTTGATCGGTTGGATTGGTCCTTCCTCTTCGCTACCTTGACAATGGTAGGTATCTCTGGCCCTTTTCTTACTGCAATACGTGCCTTATACTCCTCCCTGAATGCAATGGTCAAATTGCCACATGCCACCTCTCAACGCCTTTCTATCTTTAATGGTACCCGTCAAGGTTGCCCTCTCTCCCCCCTCCTTTTTGTGCTATGCGTAGAGCCATTGGCCTCCTGTATCAGGAGAAATCCGGATATTCAAGGGATTATGGTAAGAGATAGGGAATTTAAGATATCCCTATTTGCCGATGATGTCCTTCTGACTCTGCGTAACCCACACATTTCCCTGCCCAACTTACATTCGGTCCTAAATGAATATAGTCGCCATTCGGGATATAAGATTAATAATTCTAAGACGGAAGCTTTGCCGATTAATCTTACCCCATCACTAAAATCGACCCTACAGACCTCCTTTAAGTACACATGGAAAACGGACACAATAAAATATTTAGGTACCCAGATTTCTAGTTCCTCCCTGTATAAGCATAACTATGCCCCTTTTTCCCAAGAAATAAATAAACTTCTATCTAGGTGGTCTGTCCTGCACCTGTCCTTCTTCGGCAGAGTGTCTGCGGTCAAAATGACTATTCTGCCAAAGTATCTATCTTTTGGAAACTCTACCGATATCTATACCACGAAAAGATATGAGCAAATTTCAAACGACTCTCTTGAAATACATTTGGGCGGGTAAACGGCATAGAATCCCAAGCTCAGTCATCCTCTCGTCTGTTGCATCGGGGGGCTTGGCTGTCCCAGATGTTTATCGATATTACCTAGCGGCACATTTACGCAGGATCCCAAGCTGGACCGCACTAAGAGCTTATAACAAATGGACTGAGATTGAGAAACTATGGATCGCACCTACACACCCGAATGCTTTGTTGTGGTCTGGAACTGCAGATACTCTGTCGGTGCCCCTCCTTAACTCAATGATGTTTACTAAGAATATTTGGAAAGTGTCTAACGCGAAGTATGCATTGTCCTCCTTAAAATCCCTAATGACACCTTTCTTATTTAACCCGGCCTTGCCTGAGAGCCTCACTGCAAGAATGACCCACCCCTGGTCGAGAGCGGGTTTATTTTACTTTGCCGACATAGTTCGTTGACCGGGGTCTACAATTTTACCATTCCCTACGTTGCAATCTAAATACAACTTACTGGATAATTCATACTTTAGTTATATGCAGATTACTCATTTTGCCAACTCTCTGCGAGCAGACACTTGTTTTTCTAAACCCACCCCCTTTGAGACGCTCTGTAAGACGACCGTCTCAACTAGGGGTTTAATATCTGCGATATATGATATCCTCTCCAGCTCGTCTCTTCCGGTGACTGACAGGCATAGATACATGGTTAGGTGGGAGACCTATCTGGGTAGGGAGCTCCCCATGTCGCTGTGGCAAATCATCTGGTCCCAAGCGGCGAAGTCATCCCTCTGTGCAGCCTATAAAGAAAACAATATAAGATTTTGATGCATTGGTATCACACCCCGGAGCTCCTCCACCGACTATTTCCTTTGGTTTCGTATAGATGTTGGAGATGCCACAGTGACGTGGGGACACTTCCTCACATCTTTTGGGATTGTCGACTGCTGCGTCCTTTTTGGAGGGAGGTTGGTGACCTTATCCATAATGTTCTGGAGGTTAGACCCCCATTGCAAGCTCTGACCTATCTTCTCAATGTGCCACCCAGGGGTTGGAGGAAAGTCCAATCCCGGCTGCTTCTTCATATACTCACTGCCGCAAAATGTCTTATTGCAGCTCACTGGAAACGCACTACTCCTCCTACGCTGGATGCCCTCCATAATAGAATTAGAGACGTTAGGAGAATGGAATCACTGACAGCCTCTCTGAACAATCGTATGGAATGCTTTACCAGTGTGTGTGGTTGCCGTGGGACATGTATGATTCCTCTAGACCACCATGATATAGTTCAATATAGATATAGATCTTACTGTACACTTCTTAGATACAATAAGTAACATATGATATCTCCTAGGTTATCCCTTTCCCGTACCTTCCTTTTACCCTTGTGTATCTGTCTAATGTCATGTTAAAAATGTTTAAACCTTATCTTAATTAGCACAAGCAGAAGATGCAGATGTGAAGTATCATAAAGTGAAGCTTCTTATTTAATACTGTATATCCCGAGCTGACAATAACCACATTAATGTTTGTATATCACAAAGGCCATCCTTGGCAACTCCGTTCCATGTATTTTCATTTCCTATTGTTGTTATACTATGTTGTACTTGGCAAGGAGGATCATTGTAATGTAGTATAATTTTTCTATTCCTCTCGCTTTATGTCTAAAATGCTGTATTTGATACTGCTTTCTTTATATCAATCCAAAATAAAAAATATATAATTGAAAAAAAAAAAAAGAACAAATGGATAATACTTGTAATAAAAAGGGGCAGCTGCTAGATTAGTAAATCAATTAATCCAAACAAATTGATAATAGTGGGGAATGAATATAGACACTAATAATAAACATATAATAATAAAATGCAGATGAACCTCATAATAAAAGAAATGCAATGATAATATTAGTCCAATGCAGACTCTGTGATATCGTTGAGGCCATTTGGATATAAGGTCCCCAATTTGTAAATCCAAAAGTTTTCCCTTTATTTTAGTCTGATGAACATATTAGATATATCTACAGGGATACTCTCAATAGGGGTGACAGTGATGGCCTCAAACCTACACTTATGTTCTATAGCGCAATGGCGAGATACACTATGTTTAGGATAGCCATTCTTTACATGAACCTATGTTTATTAATCCTATTTCTAAGGGTTTGAGTAGTGCGACCTACGTATTGACGATTGCATGTGCATTGGAGTAGATAGATGACGTAACTGCTTCCACAATTCAAGAAACTTTTTATCTGAAAACATTCATTGGTTACTAAGGAGATAAAATGAGTTGTTTTATTTGCGATATTCTGGCAACATAAGCATCTAGCTTTGCCACAGCGATAGGAACCATTTGTAATCATAGATATTTTTTTTGGGTCCTGATTAATTTTATGGCGTTTGCTAGGTGCAATCAAGTTCCTTAAGGTTTTAGCCCTTGTATACGTAATCTTGGGCTTAATAGGAAGGATGGTTTTCATGAATTGGTCATTCCTTAAGATATGCCAATGTTTTTGAAGCATGGAGCGAACTGATTTGCCACCTTTATTAAAAGTGGTGATAAAATTTCAGCTGAAATCAATTGATTTTTTTAGTATCCCGAGCAACAGGATTTATGCACTCGGATTGGGTTAAAGCTTTCGCCCTGGATTCTGCACCCTTGATCAGACTTATCGGAAAGTTTTTTTTCTTTAAACCTCTTTTTCAGAAGGTTACATTCAATGGAGAAATCTTTATTATTAGTGCAATTCTTTCTTATCCTTTTGAACTGGCCAAAGGGTACATTTCTCAGCCATGGTGGGTAATGAGCACTCTTGAAATTCAGATAACCATTAACATTAACCCCTTTAAAATGGGTTTTAGTGGTCACAAACTGACCATTCTTCTCAATCGTGAGGTCCAAAAAAATCTATTTTATCGGCAGAAAAGACGTGTGAAGGAAATTCCAAAAATATTAAGGTGGTTAAAAAATGCAGAAATCACAGATGAGTCACCTTTGATAATAAAAAGGTCATCTATATAGCGTTTATAAAAAATATCTCTAATTGTGATCTCCATATATGTATGAATCCTCATAGGCTCCCATGTACAAGTTGGCGTACGATGGAGCAAACCATGACCCCATCGCACAGCCTTTTAGCTGTCTATAGAAATTCCCTTCAAATGTAAACACATAATGTGTTAGTATAAAATCAATGCAATTTATTAAAAAATTAATCTTATTGTTTGGAAAATGTAAATCTGAGGTTAGGTATGAAGTAATGGCTTGTAAGCCAAGGTCATGTGGGATATTTGTGTACAATGATACATCAGCTGTTAAAAACCAAAGGTCAGTAAAATCATGAAGAGATTGTCAATTCTATAGTTCTCTAATCAGATGAGTAGAGTCTTTCAAGTAAGATGGCAATTTAGCGACGTATGGTTGGAGATGTATGTCAATAAAATGGGATACATTACTAGTTAATGACCCAATCCCTGAGATGAATGGTCTGCCAAGGGGGTTGGATAGAGATTTGTGAACTTTTGGCAGATGGTACAGAAACGGAATAGTAGGAAATGCAACAGTTAAAAATGATTTTTCTTTTTTACTTAAAATGTTATCAATAAATGCTTTCTCAATGAGGGATTTATATTCCAATTGAAATGAAGGTATAGGATTGGACTGTAGTCTCTCATAAAAATTAGTGTCAGACAGTAGTCTGTAGGCCTCATTAGTGTAATCAATACGGTCCTGGATAATGATGCCACCCCCCTTGTCGGCTGAACGTTTAACAATTTGCCGGTTTCTTTGTAAACTTTTCAATGAAATTCGCTCAGATTTGGTAAGATTATCTGAGGAGACAGTAGGTTGTTCAATAGTTTTAAAATCGTTACTGACCAGATTATAGAACGTTTCTAGGGCAGGTCCCCGATGATGGAGAGGATAAAACTTAGATTTCGGGCGAACATCTATACTAATAGGCTTGGGGAAAAGAGAGGGTGTGACAGGAATCAGTGTGGTAATGGCTGGAGAAATTACTGGAGAGATTGCAAAATGACGTAGTAGTGTTAACTTGCGCATAAATCTGTTCAAATCCATAAAAACTTCAAAACCATCAGGGGAAGTGGTTGGACAGAAGGAAAGGCCCTTGGATAATAAACTAATCTCGTCTTTATTTAGATTATATTTGGACAGATTAACAGTTTTACTGTTTCTGTCTGTGTTTCTTTGGGAGAAGGGGGAAGCTTGCGTCTGCCCCCTCTGCACTCTCTAGCTCTTCCTCCAGTTTTCTTTTGGATGTAGTTTTTTGGATTCTTGGAAAGAATGTAGTTATCGTTTTGAGATTTTGGGCTTTTCATGAGGGGCAAAAGAATGTCCCGTGAGTGAGAAATTGGGGTAATTGGAGGCATTGTGAATTGCGAGGGGAGTACTAAAAAAGACACTTGTGCTAGGGTGTTATCTAGTATAGGTCCTAAACCATCAGTGGTGATGTTTTGAGAATATGGCAATGTTTCCTGGTTAGTATCCGAAGCCAAGTTGTCATGTATGGATACATTCAACAGGGACGGTGGGAAGGGCGAAATATTGTCAATTTCAATGGAATCATTAAATAAAGGGGATTCAAGGGATAAATTCGGAGGGGTATCTGGAATGAGATTAAATAATTTTAAATGTGCATCTAAATTATCTGCTTCAAAGGCATGTTGAGGTATTTGTCCTAAAACGGTGGTGCAGATAATAATAGGATTTTGAGGGTGTGTATGATTAGCAGGAATTAATTTGCAGTTGCGATCAAGAGCTATTTTACTTGTATTTATATTTAAGCTTGTATTGTTAACTGTGTTTATGTTTTTATTCATGTTCGCTATGGGAGTATAATTATTCCTGTTTTTATTCATGTTGGCTATGGGAGTATTATCAATACCAACGGCTCGTTTAGGGTTGGAACGTTTGTAATAGTAGGATGAGTTGCTGAGAGGGGTGTCAGCGTTCTTTTTGGAGGACTCAAGATGTGTGCGTTTATTGTGCAGGGGTTTGGAAGTCCAATCCCCTAGTTTGTTGTCAGTATAATCAGTTCTATCCCTTTTAAGTTTTTTCATTTTTTAGAGATAGTGTCTCTTTCAAATAAATGTAAACGGTCCATGGTAGTTAATTCAAATTTTTTTAAATCTCGAATGGTCGAGTAATGACACAACTGTTCGCTTAAATCATCAATAGTAGCTGATAGTTCAGCACAAATTTCTAATATCTTAAGTAAACATTTGATTAGACCAGCATTGCATTGTTCCAAAGCCTTAAGCCATTCGGTGCAAAAGTTGACATCATTTAAATAAGGAGTGTTAAAAAACACACTGAGACCCCTAGGGGCCATTTTCTCAGTCAAGTATATGTCCAAGAAACGGCAGTCAATACTTAGAAAAGCTTCCTCTTTCAGAGAATCCTCCAATCGAAGGAACAAATCAGTCATAGTCTTTGTTCAACATTGGTTGCATTACTCACAGATGTGATCCGGTCATCGCAGGCATCTGTTGCTGTCAGCTGTGTGATGAGACAATCCCGGGAAGTTGATCTCTCATTAATTATTTCTCGTGTGAACTTTGTAAATTCTTGTCCTTCACGTATGTTTTTAACTATTCATTTCTCATACACCTTTCTATCATTATGATTATTTTAGCTATTTGAGTAATTTTAGTAATCTCTGTTATTATGACTATTTGCAATCTGTACGCTTTGAACTCTGACATGCCCGTTTTTTGGCGGTTTTTTGACCAGCAGGTTGGTCTGAATTTGGCCCAATTAAGACTGCATCATTTCTGTATATATACATGCTCATTTACGGTCTGTTTGACGTGCCTGATGAAGACGCCAGTCCGACGTTGAAACGCGTAGAATCTGTTTTATGACTGTCCAATAAATTCATTATTTATCTTACTAAGCAGCGCCTTTTATAATCCCGTTTTTTATTTTTATTCACTATCAGCAAAAAGGAGGCTGAGATGCTTTCTCCACACTGGTCTTACAACTCCCCGATTGATCTGGTTCTAAATGCTTCTCCTCGCCATGGACGGGTATATCCTCTCTCCTTGCCAGAGACTCAGTCCATGTCGGCCTATATCAAGGAGAATCATACGAAAGCCTACCTTCTGCTCCTTGACCGGCTAATTTCTTCTTTCAGCACATCTTCCGCTTGCATGGCTTGCCCCTTCGTGTCGTGTCTGAACAGTGGCTTCAGTTCACCTCGAGATTCTGGAGAGCTCTCTGTAAACTACTAGATGTGAAGTTGGACTTTTCCTCAGTCTACCATCCCCAGTCAAATGGTCAAGTCGAGAGGATTAACCAGATCATGGGGAATTATCTTCGTCATTTCATCTCCATGCAGCATGATGACTGGTACAGCTTCTTCCATGGGCCGAGTTCTCATACAACAACCACACAAGCGAGTCCACTGCTTCCACACCGTTCTTCATTGTCTATGGCCAACATCCACGAGTTCCTCTACCTGTTTCAGCTACTTCCCATGTACCTGCAGCTGACTCTGTATTTGGGGACTTCCTGCAAAATTGGCAACAGACTCGGTCCTCCATTTTGCTGGCACTCGACCGCATGAAGCGAAAAGCAGATACTAGGAGAAGAGAGCCACTGTCTCTTATAAGCTTCAGCTGCCTCCTACCCTCAGAATCCCCAACTAATTTCATGTGTTCCTCCTGAAACCTGTAGTCCTAAACCGCTAAAGTAAGACTCCTAGTCCCGCAGTTGCTCCCAGTGGTACATCTGATGTGTTTAAGGTGAAGGAGATCCTGGACTGCAAGAGGGTACGAGGAAGGACATTCTATTGTGTGGACTGGAGAGGGTTTGGTCCTGAGGAGAGGTCCTGGGAGCCAGTAGAGAACCTTAATGCCCCTACGTTCATTAAGAAATTCCTCTCTCGCTCTGGTTCCAAGAAGAGGGGGGATACTTTAGCGTGCATGGCCACGGACCACCGTTCCTACTTACCCCTCGGCGGCAGCGGCCATGGATCTGCGAGTACTGGCCGTCATCTCCTTCCTAATCGGATTATAATAAACACAATAAATAAACCCCACCTCTTGAAAAACCAAGCTTTATCATGGTGTGCTCCCATTCCCTTAATCTCTATTAGTTGTATATATGTATGTCCTTAACACATTAATAAATAACAAAATTGCTACATGTTAATGGAATATACAGGAGAAGTTGCCATCTCCTTCTCTGATATTACTTCCTGCTCTGTAGATATTGACTGCCCTTCGCAGATGTCCTGCTCTTTCTATTACCTGCATATACTGTAACACTGTTACGTCTGAGCTCTCTGCTCCCTTTAAGGAAATTCTCTATGCTTTCTGTTCCAAATGCAGGAAGAAGAAGCTGCAATGGAGTAAAGAGCTCTAAGTATTATCAGGATTATGACCAGAATACATGCAAGGGGTTGGCAGAGAAGGAAGTCTGTGTGGTACAGCTTTAGCCAATAACTGCAGAGCAGGAAGTCTGTGAGGTGCAGCTACAGCTAATAGCTGTTGAGCACTGAAGAATGTCAGAGAAGGGAGTGTTGTTTTGGCAACTTTTCCTATACAATTCAGTAACATGCAGCCATTTTATTTCCTGTGTTTTAAGGAAACCATTCCACTTGCCAAATGTCTAAAATCCAGAACATCTTTTGCCCAGTGGAATGTCAAAAGCATAAGTTTACTCCATTAACCCCTTCGCGCCATTTCACGTACAGTTACGTGATGGGAGATGGCCTTTTCGCGCATCTCCACGTAACTGTATGTGATGGAGATGAAGCTGGCTCAGGAGCTGAGCCAGCGACATCACCGCCGGGTGACAGCTGTATGTTACAGCTGGCACCATGAGGTATCGGCCAGGCCCGGAGCTAGCCTCCGATCCGACCGATTAACCCCTCACATGCTGCGTTCAATAGAGATTGCAGCATGTGAGGAGTTTATAGCCACCGGCGCCCCAGCAACGTGATCGCTGGGTTGCCGGTGGCTGCAAAGGCGATCAGAGGGCTAATGCTTACCTCCCGATCAGCCTGTAACGGAATCCTCCTATGCCCCGTCGTCGGCGGGGCCCAGGAGGCTTCCGGTACCATCGGCAAGATGGCGCCGGCTCAGCTTCCGGCTCAGAAGCTGAGCCGGCGTCAGCAGTGGGTGTCCGCTGTATGTTACAGCGGACAACCCGATCTATCGGCAGGAACCGGAGCTAGCTCCGATTCCTGCCATTAACCCCTTCAATGCAGCGATTCAATGCAATCGCTGCATCAAAGTGGTTTGTATGCAATCGGCAGCCTTGCCATGCAATGGCAAGGCTGGCGACTGCTACTATGGCAACAGGATGCCTAACAATGGCTTCCTATCTGCCATTACGTTAGCCGATTAGGCCCCGCCCGGAGGCGGAGCCTGATCGGCTTGCTGTCAGTGAACAACTGACAGTTCTAATACATTGCACTACATAGGTAGTGCAATGTATTAGAACATCAAACAAACAGTTGGACCTTCAAGTCCCCTAGTGGGACTAAAGAAAAGTGTAAAAAAAAAAAGTGTAAAAAAAGGAAAAATAAAAGTTGGAAAACATACAATAAAAGTTTCAAATAATAACACAAAACACAATCGCCCTTTTTCCCTTATCAAGTCATTTATTATTGAAAAAAATAATAAAGCCATACGTATTTGGTATCGCTGCGACCGTAACGACCTGAACTATAAAAATATTATGTTATTTATTCCGCACAGTGAACGCCGTAAAAAAAAAACCTAAAAAATACTGACATAATTGCTATTTTTTGGTCACTTTGTCTTCCAAAAATTTTAATAAAAAGTGATCAAAAAGTCGCATGTACCTAAAAATGGTGCCTATAAAAACTATAACTCGTCTCGCTAAAAACAAGCCCTCATACAGCTCCGTCGACGAAAAATTAAAACCGTTATGGCTCTCACAACATGGCGACAGAAAAAATCCATTCTCTTTACAAAAGTTATTTTATTGTGCAAAAAGTTGTAAAACATAAAAAGTGCTATAAATTAGGTATCGCCGGAATCGGACTGACCTGCAGAATAAAAGTAACATGTAATTTATAATGCGTGGTGAACGCTGTATAAAAAAACCTAAAAAAATGTCAGAATTGCTGTTTTTTGGTCACCTTGCCTCCCAAAAAAAAAAGGATAACAGGTGATCAAAAAGTCGAATGTACCCCAAAATGGTACCAATAAAAACTACAGCCCGTCCCGCAACAAACCAGCCGTCATACCACTACGTCTATGAAAAAATAAAATTAGTCAAGGCACCAATAAATCAGGAAAGAAAAATATTTAGTTGTGCCGGCTCGAGGGGAACATTTCTTCTGTTTCAAGTGGCGAATTATCAAGGCCCCTAAAATTAGGGAACCAGGAAGGGGAGGGCCCAAACATATCTGCTGGAAGTGAGGGCGCCCGTATTATACCAGGACAACACTTTCCCAGCAAAATTCCCCAAACTTCAAAGGTGCCGAGTGTGGACCAAAAGGGGAATAAGTAAAGACCATTTATTAGTGCGACACCGGCCTGTGCAGAAAGGATTGTGTCACAGCGTAACACACATCTATGGATCATTTTATTGTTTTTTTTTACCCCACTATACCACCTGACTATGCCCCTTATATACTCCGCCCGCCTTACATGTACCCCGACATTATAAACGGAAACACCAGTAAGACTCAAAACAAAACTACTACAAGCAAAATCCACGCTCCAAAAGCCAAATGGCGCTACCTCCCTTCTGAGCCCTACAGTGTGCCCAAACAGCAGTTTACTTCCACATATATGGCATCGCCATACCCGGGAGAACCCTTTTTAACAATTTTTGGGGTGTGTCTCCAGTGGCACAAGCTGGGCGCCACATATTGGCATATCTATTGAAAAAACATTTTCACTCTGCAACATCGAGTGCACACCAATTTCTGCCAATCACCTGTGGGGTTAATATGCTCACTACAACCCTAGGTGAATACCTTGAGGGGTGTAGTTTCCAAAATGGGGTCACTTCTGGGGGGTTTCCACTGTTTTGGTCCCACAGGGACTTTGCAAATGCGACATAGTGCCCAGAAACCAATCCAGCAAAATCTGTACTCCAAAAGCCAAATGGCGCTCCTTCCCTTCTGAGCCCTACTCTCTGCCCAAACAGCAGTTTATGACCACATATGTGGTATTGCCGTACACAGGAGAAGTTGCTTTACAAGTGTTGGGGTGCTTTTTTTCATTTATTTGTTGAGAATATGAAACATTTTCAGCTAAAACTACGTCTTATTGAAGAAAAAGGATTTTTTTTATTTTCACTGCCCAATTCTAATAAAATCTATGAAACACCTGTGGGGTTAAAATGCTCACTACACCCCTAGATGAATTCCTCAAGGGGTGTAGTTTCGTGAATCGAGTCACTTTTGGGTAGTTTCCACTGTACTGGTACCTTAGGAGCTTTGCAAAAGTGACATGGTGTCAAGAAACCAATCCAGCAAAATCTGTGCTCCAAAAGCCAAATGGCACTCCTTCTCTTCTGATCCTTGCCGTATGCCCAAACAGCCGTTTATGACCACAAATTGGGTATTGCCGTACACAGGAGAAGTTGCTTTACAAATGTTGGGGTTCTTTTATTCCTTTATTTGTTGAGAAAATGAAAAATTTTGAGCTAAAGCTGCGCCTTATTGGAAAAGTTTTTTTTTTTATCTTCACTGCCCAATTCTAATAAAATCTATGAAACCCCTGTGGGTTAAAAATGCTCACTACACCCCTAGATGGATTCTTCAAGGGGTGTAGTTTCCTAAATGGAGTCATTTTTTTGGTGTTTTCACTGTTTTGTCCCCTCAGGGGCTTTGTAAATGTGACCTGGTCTCCGCAAACCATTCCTGCTAAATTTGAGCTCCAAAAGACAAATGGCGCTCTTTCCCTTCTAAGCTCCGCCGTGTGTCCAAACAGCCGTTTATGACCACATGCTGGGTATTGTTTTACTCGGGAGAAATTGCTTTACAAAAGTAGTGGTGCATTTTCTCCTTTTAGTCCTTTTGGAAATTAGAAAAAATTAGCTAAACCTACATTTTCTTTGAAAGAATGTAGATTTTCATTTTCACGGCCTACTTCCAATAATTTCTGCAATAAACCTGCGGGGTCAAAATGCTAACTATACCCCTAGATAATTTCCTCAAGGTGTGTAGTTTCCAAAATGGGGTCACTTTTGGGGGATTTCCACTGTTTTGGCGCCGCAAGAGCCTTTCAGACCCGACATGGAGCCTAAAATATTTTCTAATAAAAAGGAGGCCCCAAAATCCTCTAGGTGTTCCTTTGTTTCTGAGGTCGGTGCTTCAGTCAATAAGTGCACTAGGGCCACATGTGGGGTATTTCTAAAAACTGCAGAATCTGGGCAATAGATATTGAGTTGCATTTCTCTGGTAAAACTTTCTGTGTTACAAAAAAAAATAGATGAAAAATTAATTTCTGCAAAAAAAAAAAGAAATTTGAACATTTCACATCTACTTTGCCTTAATTCCTGTGAAACATCTAAAGGGTTAATAAACTTTCTAAATGCTGTTTTGAATACTTTGAGGGGTGAAGTTTTTAAAATGGGGTGACTTATCGAGGGTTTCTAATAAATAAGGCCCAAAAAATCCACTTCACAACTGAACTGGCCCCTGTAAAAATAGCCTTTTGACATTTTCTTGAAAATGTGAGAAATTGCTGCTAAAGTTCTAAGCCTTGTGATGTCATAGAAAAATAAAAGGATGTTCAAAAAACGATGCCAATCTAAAGTAGACATATGGGTGATGTTAATTAGCAACAATTTTGTGTGGTATTACTATCTGTCTTGCAAGCCGATACATAAAAATTTAGAAAAATGCTAATTTTTGCAATTTTTCGCTAAATTTTGGTGTTTTTCACAATTAAATACTTAATGTATCGAGCAAATTTTGCCAGTAACATAAAGTACAATGTGTCACGAGAAAACAATCTCAGAATCGCTTGGATAGGTAAAAGCATTCCGGAGTTATTACCACATAAAGTGACACATGTCAGATTTGAAAAAATAGGCTGTGTCCTTAAGGCCAAAACAGGCTCAGTCCTTAAGGGGTTAGTACATTTGAAAAATATTTCCCTCCATCTTTCAGGGGAAATTATCTTGTTTACCCTATTCTCAGACATGAGTCATGCAGTCATTTCTTCTGTAATTAAATCAGACTTAAAGTCTTCTTTCCATTTGTCTGTATCTCTGTATTTCTATACATAGCGTATTCATCATAATCTTAGCAAACAAAGGGAGTCCAAGTATATGACAATAGTGAAAGAAAGGCTCTAGGTTTTGGTGCATTTTCTATACTTGATCATCTATTTCCATCTTCTAAACGTTTTACACGAAAATTAGTCATATTACTCCAACCTACAATGCTTTTCAGATTTCTACAAATCAAGTGCAAAATGTTTCAGCAGATTTAAGATGTAGGTGATATTGTATATAGATAAACTGCTAGCATCGGCAACATAGTTGGCTAAAGATTATTGCTGTAGAGCCAGTACATGGATAATACAGCCTATTTAATTTATTTACTGTAGTATTTGCTGATAGTTTTGCCGTTTTTAGCAATGCTCAACTTTGGTATACAGTCCTGGCCAAAAGTTTTGAGACTGACAAATTTTGGTTTTCACAAAGTTTGCTGCTTCAGTTTTTATAGTGGCAATTTGCATTAAGTCTAGATTGTTATGAAGAGTGATCACATGAATTGCATTTAATTGCAGTCATTCCTTGCCATGAAAATTAACTTAATCACAAAAACCCAATTTCCACTGCATTTTAGCCCTCCCACAAAATGACCTGTTAACATAATTTCAGTGATCTTCTCATTCGCTTAGGAGAGAGTGTTACCGAGGACAACGCAGCTGATATAACTCTGTCATGCTGGTTTGAATTATAAGAACAGACTGGTTGCTTTAAAAGAGGGATGGTCCTTGAAATCATTGTTTTCTTCTGTTAACCATGGTTACCTCCAAGGAAACACGTGCTGTCATCATTGCTTTGCATCAAAAAGGCTTTACAGGCAAGGACTTTACAGGCTGCTTGCAAGATTGCCCATAAAGCAAACATTTATTGGATCGTCAAGAACTTCTAGGAGTGATGTTCCATTGCTATGAAAAAGGCTTCAGGGCTCCCAAGAAAGTTCAGCAAGTGCCAGAACTGTCTCCTAAAGAGGATTCAGTTACGGGATCAGTTCAACATCAGTGCAGAGCATGCTTAGGAATAGCAGTAGGCAGGTGTCAGTGCATCTCCAAGCACAGTGAGGCAAAGGCTTTTGGAGGCTGGACTGGTGTTAAGAAGGGCAGCAAAGAAGCCACTTCTCTCCAAGAAAAACATCAAGGACAGACTGACCTTCTGCAGGAAGTACAGGGATTGGACATCAGAGGACTGGGGTAAAGTTATTTTCTCTGATGAATCCCCCTTCAGATTGTTTGGGACATCCAGAAGAGTGATTGTCCAGAGAAGAAAAGATGAGCGCTACAATGAACCTGTGTCATGCCAACAGTAACGCATCCTGAGACCATTCATGTGTGGGGTTGCTTTTCATCCACGGTAGCGGGCTCACGTACAATTTTGCCTAAGAACACTTCCATGAATAAAGAATGGTATCTAAACATCTTCCAAGAGCAACTTCTCTCAACGATCCAAGAGCAATTTGGTGGTGATAAAATGCTTTTTCAAGCATGATGGAGCACCATGTCACAAGGCAAGAGTGATCAAAACATTAACATTTTGAGTCCATGGCCAGGAAACTCCCCAGATCTCAGTCAGGATTTGGTCCAGAAGCTGATATCCAGCATGCCAGGATGAATTGCAGAAGTTATGAAAAAGAAGGGTTAACACTGTAAATATTGAGTCTTTGCATAAACTTTGTTTTTGTCAAAAGTTTAAAAATGTCTGAAATGCTTAATTGTACTTGTGTACCATAGAAACATCTGATTAAAAACTTGGTAGAAACCAAAATTTGTGTCCGTCTCAAAACTTTTAGCCAGGACTGCCTTAGCTCATTTGCTTGGCCTAAAGGTCTGTTATCACTAACTAATTATTGTGACGATCTGCTTGTTTCTGAGTGATCTTAAGAAATAGTTGCCGATATAAATGCAGGAAATTATCAACCATAAACAATAAAATCATTAATCATTGAGCTTGATCAATCATATCACATTAAAAATTATTGTTATCAATTGCATGATCTGTAAATGTCTATGAAACATTTACATTAACAATAACCATTGCTCTCTAGATCGTGTCTCGCATAAGAGCTGTTCATAGGAAACAATGACACTCATCACCCTGCTGTGATCGAAAGGAAAGGAATGTCCATCTGATCCCAAGGGCCTGTTCACATCAGCGTTGCCCTTCCGTTGAGGGGTTGGGTTAACCCCTCAACGGAACGGCAAACTGAAAGCTTAGCTTCTGTTTCCCTCACCATTGATGTCAATGGTGACGGAAACATTGCTAATGGTTTCTGTTTGTCACCGTTGTGACAGGCTTCCGTTGTTCTTCACGGAACCAATAGCACAGTTGACTGCGCTATTGATTGCGTCAAAACAACCGACTCCTGTCCCAGCGGTGACCAACGGAAACCTATAGCAAAGTTTCTGTCACTATTGAGATCAATGGTGAGGGAACCGGAAGCTAAGGTGCATGCTTGACAAAGACCTTGTGAGGGTTGAAACCTTGCAGGTGATATTTTGGTGAAAAAAAACACACAGATTTTTTCTACTGGAGTGCTGCGGTTTCTTCCTCTGTTTCTGTATACATATATACAGTGAAGGAAATAAGTATTTGATCCCTTGCTGATTTTGTAAGTTTGCCCACTGTCAAAGACATGAACAGTCTAGAATTTTTAGGCTAGGTTAATTTTACCAGTGAGAGATAGATTATATAAAAAAAAAAAAAAAAAACTGAAAATCACATAGTCAAAATTATATATATTTATTTGCATTGTGCACAGAGAAATAAGTATTTGATCCCTTTGGCAAACAGGACTTAATACTTGGTGGCAAAAACCTTGTTGGCAAGCACAGCAGTCAGATGTTTTTTGTAGTTGATGATGAGGTTTGCACACATGTTAGATGGAATTTTGGCCCACTCCTCTTTGCAGATCATCTGTAAATCATTAAGATTTCGAGGCTATCGCTTGGCAACTCGGATCTTCAGCTCCCTCCATAAGTTTTCGATGGGATTAAGGTCTGGAGACTGGCTAGGCCACTCCATGACCTTAATGTGCTTCTTTTTGAGCCACTTCTTTGTTGCCTTGGCTGTATGTTTCGGGTCATTGTCGTGCTGTAAGACCCAGCCACGAGCGATTTTTAATGTCCTGGTGGAGGGAAGGAGGTTGTCACTCAGGATTTGACGGTACATGGCTCCATCCATTCTCCCATTGATGCGGTGAAGTAGTCCTGTGCCCTTAGCAGAGAAACACGCCCAAAACATAATCTTTCCACCTCCATGCTTGACAGTGGGGACGGTGTTCTTTGGGTCATAGGCAGCATTTCTCTTCCTCCAAACATGGCGAGTTGAGTTAATGCCAAAGAGCCCAATTTTAGTCTCGTCTGACCACAGCACCTTCTCCCAATCACTCTCAGAATCATCCAGATGTTCATTTGCAAACTTCAGACGGGCCTGTACATGTGCCTTCTTGAGCAGGAGGACCTTGCGGGCACTGCAGGATTTTAATCCATTACGGCGTAATGTATTACAAATGGTTTTCTTGGTGACTGTGGTCCCAGCTGCCTTGAGATCATTAACAAGTTCCCCCCGTGTAGTTTTCGGCTGAGCTCTCACCTTCCTCAGGATCAAGGATACCCCACGAGGTGAGATTTTGCTTGGAGCCCCAGATCGATGTCGATTGACAGTCATTTTGTATGTCTTCCATTTTCTTACTATTGCACCAACAGTTGTCTCCTTCTCACCCAGCGTCTTACTTATGGTTTTGTAGCCCATTCCAGCTTTGTGCAGGTCTATGATCTTGTCCCTGACATCCTTAGAAAGCTCTCTGGTCTTGCCCATGTTGTAGAGGTTAGAGTCAGACTGATTAATTGAGTCTGTGGACAGGAGTCTTTTATACAGGTGACCATTTAAGACAGCTGTCTTTAATGCAGGCACCAAGTTGATTTGGAGCGTGTAACTGGTCTGGAGGAGGCTGAACTCTTAATGGTTGGTAGGGGATCAAATACTTATTTCTCTGTGCACAATGCAAATAAATATATATAATTTTGACTATGTGATTTTCTGTTTTTTTTTTAAATATAATCTTTCTCTCACTGGTAAAATTAACCTAGCCTAAAAATTCTAGACTGTTCATGTCTTTGACAGTGGGCAAACTTACAAAATCAGCAAGGGATCAAATACTTCTTTCCTTCACTGTATGTTAGCACATATACTGTGGCAAATTGAGCTCCGTAAGAGAAGGTCATGTAAATCTACGTTAGAATAACTTAATAGATTTACCCACAGTCGTGTTAAATGACATACTCAGATCTTCCTACTAGACAGACAATACAAGCATGCACCTCAGTCATACAGAAAATTGCACATCTGCATAGCAGCTCTGCCTTCAACAATTCTAGTTGCGTTTTGCTTTGATAGCCCAGAAAAGACCATTTTAAGTTGAGGCCATTGTAACCTGAAGCCATCGTAACCTGACTGACCACACTATATACATATTAAGTTATATATATGAGACACTATTTTAAAATATTATTTTCATCTCATTTGTCACTTACCATAGTGACTCATCTCTGAACATTTTTTTATTCAAATGCCTTTTCACTATTATTGAATATATGTTAGCTGTTATGCCCCATAGCATTTACTATCATATTTACAATTTACTTTAAAACCATAGCCCACTTTACAGAGCTAAATCAGTCTTGTAACAATAATGTAAGTACTATAATAAAACATACTGTAGGTTGGGGCTGTGGTTTATTTTCTATTTTCTAGATGACTAGATATTATAGATCTAGTTGTCATAGTGTATTCTTTTCTTAAGATGCATGCTTTGAAAATGCTCAGCACTTTGTTATGGAATGAATGATACAGTGCGTGTGCAGGTGCATTGTCTCTGCATCTGTAAATTACAATTATAAATCACATGTCATATTAGGAATTACTCACCTGTGAGCCATTTGACAATAGGCATTTGACAATCTTTGATAAGGATAAATTATTTATACCGGTACCACATTTTTTAAGGTTTTAAAGACAAAGGAAATTGAAAGCTCACAATATAAAATAATAAATCAAGAAGCGATAACATGTTTTTTTTTTTCTTTCTTCTGGTTCAAATTGATAGACATGTGTCTTTTTTAACTAAACAAATTTAGCTATGTGTACCTATGTATATAAATAAACAAACTAGAATCTGTTCTCCTAAACATAGAAAGATAACATATGACCAATCGAATAGTGTAATAATAGCATGTTTATTATATATAGGCTATGTTTGGTATTTAAAAATTATAATTACAACCAAAATAAAAAAACTATTTTTTAGTTGGACAGAGCTGAAATCTAAATAATTTAATCTTAAGAACCGTTCAAACTCATGTTTTTTCTATTCTAGGAACCTAAATATTAACCATAGGGTATTAAAGCAAAATTGGTAATGGGACTCCACTCAACAGTTAGAAGTGAAGTCAGAACATGAAAAGATCTCTAATCTGTGGCACATGTGTTTTCTTATTATGCAAGGATAAGGTTCGGAGGAATGACCTAGTACCAGGATAATGCAGATAGAGATGTCACAACACAGACATAATATGACAGACAAAGTAAGTCAGCACCTCCTAACACAGTGAAATAAATGGGCAGGTACAAATAAATGCAAACATACAGTGTCACCCAGCAGGCGCCAAGATATTTGCATACATTTAATATTTTTATTATTTGAAATTACATTAAACTATATTTACCATACTTATAAGTAGAGATGAGCGAACCGGGACAACCGAACCCGGTTTCGGTCCGAACTTCCGGAAAAGTTCGGTTTGCAGCGAATCCGAACTTCACCGGGTTCGGCCGAACCCGTTTTGACCGGTACGGTCAAGAACATTATACAAATCGGCAGCCACTTATCTCTATCAATCACTGATAGAGAAAAGAGGCTGCTGATTAAAAATAAAATAAAAAGCATTTCATACGTACCTGGTCGTTGTCTTGGTGACGAGTCCCTCTTCTTCCTCCAGTCCGACCTTCTTTTCTGACGCGGCAGCCTGTGATTTGCTGCAGCGCTCACATGGGCTGCATCGTCATCAAGGAATGTCGGGCCGGATGTCGAGAGGGACGCGTCACCAAGGCAACGGCCAGGAGACCGGACTGGAGGAAGCCGGGAGTTCCCGGTAAGTATGAACGTCTTTTTTTTTTTTTACAGGTTACTCTATATTGTGATCGGTAGTCACTGTCCAGGGTGCTGAAACAGTTACTGCCGATCAGTTAACTCTTTCAGCACCCTGGACAGTGACTATTTACTGACGTCGCCTAGCAACGCTGCCGTAATGACGGGTGCACACATGTAGCCACCCGTCATTACGGGGCCTCATGCACACGACCGTAAAAACACCCGTTATTACGGGTCGTAATTACGACCTGAAATAGAGGGACCCTAGACTTCTGTTAGCCACGGGTACCTTCCCGTTTTCTCACGGGAAGGTGCCCGTGCCGTTAAAAAGATAGAACATGTTCTATTTTTTTATTTTACGGGCCGTGCTCGTAATTACGACTCGTAACTACGAGCACGGCCGGCCACGGGCAGCCGGCCGCTTTTGCGAACCGTGCTGTCATTATAATTATAGCAGCACGGCCCGTAAAATAGAAAAATAGAACATGTTCTATTTTTTTAACGGCACGGGCACCTTCCCGTGAGAAAACGGAAAGGTACCCGTGGGTAACAGAAGTCTATGAGCCCGTTATTACGGGTCGTAATTACGACCCGCAATAACGGGTGTTTTTACGGTCGTGTGCATAATGGGAGCACGGCTCGGAAAAACGAACGGCTGCCCGTGCTCATCTCCTGAAATACTCTGTGCTGCCTTAAACTCTGTGGACAGGTCAGGATCCTGTTTCTTTTAAATGCTGCTAGGGAACCCGCTCGATCCACTATATAAGGCTGCGCTACAGTGCAGCATTTTAAAAGAAACAGGATCCTGACCTGTCCACAGAGTTTAAGGCAGCACAGAGTATTTCAGGAGATGAGCGTGCAGATTCAGTGCTGCTGTGAACTCTGCTCTTACCATTACGTAGCTCTCAGTCTGTTACCTCTCCTCCACTACTGTCCTCAATAAAACCTTCATGATTGGCAAGTCACCACGTAACGGTAAGAGCAGAGTTCACAGCAGCACAGAGTATTTCAGGAGATGAGCATGCGGATCTTGTGCGTGGTGGTGACTTGCCAATCATGTGAAGGTGTTATTGAGGACAGGAGTGGAGGAGAGTGAAATACTCTGTGCTGCCTTAAACTCTATGGACAGGTCAGGATCCTGTTTCTTTTAAATGCTGCACTGTAGCGCAGCCTTATATAGTGGATCGAGTGGGTTCCCCAGCAGCGTTTAAAATAAACCGTGTGTGTGTTTGTGTATGTGTGTGTTTGTGTATATATGTGTGTTTGGGTGTGTCTTTGTCTGTTTTTGTTTTTATATGTGTGTTTGTGTATGTGTGTGTGTGTTTGTGTGTTTGTGTATATATGGGTGTGTTTGTGTATATGTGTTTGTGTATATATGGGTGTGTTTGTGTATATGTGTGTGTTTGTGTATATATGTGTGTGTTTGGGTATGTTTGTATATGTGTTTGTGTATATGTGTTAGTTCGTGTGTGTGTGTGTGTGTGTGTTTGTGTATAACTGTGTATATGTGTTTGTGTTTATGTGTGTGTGTTTGTGTATGTGTGTGGTGTGTTTTTGCTTGTATATGAGTGAGTTCGTGTATATGTGTGTGTGTTTGTCTGTTTAGGTGTGTGTGTGTATATCTTGTTGTGTTTGTGTATATATGTGTGTGTTTGTGTATGGTTGTTTGTTTGTGTGTGCGTGTATATATGTGTGTAGGTGAGTAGAAGTATTGGTATTGTTCACATTGATAACTGTTTTTTTTATGTTGTTGCAGATTTTGATGTACCGATTGGACTACATCTTCGATTCATTGGACTACTGCGTAGATCTACGTTTTTTCAAATTTTAATAAAATGGTTAACGAGGGTTTTGTTGGGGATTTCTTATTTCAATAAAAAATAATTGTCTTTGTGGTTTTTTTTAAACTTTATTAGTGCCTAGATAATGGCAGTTGGCTGATTGACAGCGTCCATTATTAAGGCGGTACTTAGTGTTAGCCGGTGCAGAG
This sequence comes from Rhinoderma darwinii, assembly GCF_050947455.1. Classification (NCBI taxonomy): domain Eukaryota; kingdom Metazoa; phylum Chordata; class Amphibia; order Anura; family Rhinodermatidae; genus Rhinoderma; species Rhinoderma darwinii. Next base: position 377,305,752 of record NC_134687.1, on the reverse strand, counting down.
GCTAGCACTAACCACCCATTATTACCCCGGTACCCACCACCACCAGGGGTGCTGGGAAGAGCTTGGTACGATCCAGTACCCGACCATCTGTTGTGAAGGTCGGGTACTGGGGCGGCCGTAGGCTGGTATTATGAGGCTGGGAAGGGCCAAAAACAGTGGACCTTCCCACCCTTGTAATGCTAGGCTGCTGCTGCTGCGTTGTATCGGGCTGGTTATAAAAATGGGGGGGGACCCCCACGTCTGTTTTTTTTTTTTTAATTTAACAATAGACGGGTCCCCCACATTTTTAATAACCAGCCATATACAAGGCTGCAGCAGTCTGGCATTACATGGGTGGGAAGGGCCACTGGTTTTGTCCATTCCCAGGCTAATAACACTGTGTTGTATGTGGCTGGTTATGATAAATTGGGTGGAACCCCATGTCTTTTTAAAATAAATAAATAAATAATTTTTAAAAATGATGTGGGGTCCCCCCCACTTTTATAACCAGCCAGATACAACACAGCAGCAGCAGCAGTCTAGCATTACAAGGGTGGGAAGGTCCACTGTTTTTGGCCCTTCCCAGCCTCTTAATACCAGCCTGCGGCCGCCCCAGAGCCCGACCATCACAACAGATGGTCGGGTACTGGATCGTACCTGGCTCTTCCGGGCACCCCTGGTGGTGGTGGGTACCGGGGTAATAATGGTGGTTAGCGTTAGCCTCTGCACCAGCTAACACTAAGCCTCGCCTTAGTAATGGATGTTGTCACTCAGACAGCGGCCATTACTAAAGTGGTAGTAATAAAATTTGAAAAGAAAAAGACAAAGATATAGATAAAATATTTTATTGAAATAAAGCACCCCCAACACAACCCTCATTAACCATTTTATTGTAGAAAAAAAAAATGTAATCTAAGTAGTCCTCGAAACCGACGTAGTCCAAACACCAAACCTGTAAAAAAAAAAAAAAAGAAAAAAAATGAAATAAAACATGTCGTAGGCTTAGATTCAGTTTAATGTGTGATACAGACTGTTATACCATTTATGAAGCCTGCCGCGAAGTTGGCGCTAGCAGACCGTGTCATACATGGCCATACAGACATATATACAAACAAACATACATGCAAACATACATACATACATATATACATACAAGCATATATACATACATACATACATACAAGCATGCAAATATACATACATGCAAACATACACACATATATACATACATACATGCATACACACACACATGAAAACAAACATGCACATATATACATACATGCCAACATACATGCAAACATACATGCACATATATACATACATACATACATACATGACGACATACATACATACATGCAAACATACATACATACATGCAAATATATACATGCAAATATACATACACACATGCACATATATACATACATGCCAACATACATGCAAACATACATACATGCCAACATACATACATGCCAACATACATGCCAACATACATGCACATACATACATACATACATACATACATACATACATGCCAACATACATACATACATGCAAATATATACATACACACATGCACATATATACATACATGCCAACATACATGCAAACATACATACATGCCAACATACATACATACATGGCAAAAAATAATAATACTTACTTTCCTCCTGTCCGGCCTCCAGCGATGACGTTTCATCCATGTCGCCGCTGCAGCCTGTGATTGGCTGCAGAGGCGGTCACGTGGGATGAAGCGTCATCCTGACGTGCGTGACCGCCACTACAGCCTGTGATTGGCTGCAGCGGCGAAAGGGATGAAAAGTCCTCGCTGGAGGCTGGACATGAGGAAAGTAAGTACGAACGTATAATTTTTATTTTTTTATTACATTTAAATTGTATTTTCCGCGCACCGAGCATGTACTGTCAAGGTTGCTGAAAGAGTTAGTGCAGCCCATTAACTCTATCAGCACCCTGGACAGTAGCATGCTCGGCGCACGGAAGTGACAGGTTCGGTCCGAATCGAACTTTTTTGTGAAATTCGGCGAACTAGCCGAACCGAACTTTTGATAAGTTCGCTCATCTCTACTTATAAGTGTGAGGTTCTTAGTGCACGTTTTGATCAAAGTGCAGATTAGATTACAGCAAATTGACACGTGTCCATTTATTTAACTTTGTTAGGAGGTGCTGACATACTCTGTAATTTGCATTGTACTTTTGGGGGTGGTGACTGCCTCCATCTTAGTCGTGCACTCCTCCCACCTGTCTAAGGTGTTTCTAATTAGAACAGAATAAAGCTGGTTCCTACCTAACCTGAATACATTTTGTAGGCCTAGATCTAAGAGAGCAAGGGGAGTTTCCTGGTTTACAGGTATAATGTTTATAGTAGAAACCCATCTGAATGAGGTGGACTGCCATAGCCGCAAGGACCGCACAATTTGATCAAAATGGGCGCTAAGAACTACACGTTTATAAACATAGTAAATATATCAGTAAGGAAATGTAAAATAATATAAATATTTAATGTATGCATATATCTCAACACCACAGCGTGCTGCCACATGTTTCTGTTTGTTTGCTATACCATAGAGATAATGCACACAGTGATGTCACAGTACAGTGATGATCCACTCTGTGAAGTTGCAGGAGAATTCATGAGTACAATGTTGTCACTATATAGAGATATTGTACCCAGTGAAGACACAATTCAAATATCATGTAAAGTAAAGGCATAATGCATAAAGTGATGTTTTATGCATTATGCACAGAAATAATGCACATAATGTCACAGTACAGGGATAATGCACATAGTGACATCACAGCACACCGAAACAATGCTAAAAAATTGTACGTTTTATTTCCTCTATCTAACAGCAATTGACAATACATTTCCCATGCTCTTCTATCATCATTCACAATTATCACTAACTGCACCTCTAAATTGATGAAGGAGCACTGACTTGTTAAGCCCTATTATAGCTGACCTTGTTTATCAATACTGTCATGAGTTGCGTGTCAGTAAATATTTTGAGAAATGATGCTTGTGTCTTGATAAATTTGTCGCAACCCACTAAGCATGTTAGACAATCTTCTTAAACTTAGGCCACCTCATAGCTGGCATACATTTATACCAATATTTTGTGCCAAAAAATGGCAACGTCTTTAATAAATTTGACGTATTTTATTTGTTTAAAACAAAATTAATTTGGCTCACGCCATGTCCTTATCTTTCTTAGCGCACTTTGAAAAAGAATGATGGCATACTCTATTTTGCTCAGTAAATGGTTACATAAATGGTTGCATTAAGGCTAAGTGCACTTTTTTCTTTTAATGTTTTATTTTTTGCTAAATAAAAACGTTCACAAGTACTAGTGGCATACGTTTTCATTAGTTCTATCATCCGTTTTCTTTACATCATCCGTTATGATCTGCTTTTTTTCTTTAATTATTTTGGTTTGGTTGTTGACTCCTTTTTGGTTCTTTGTAAACAAAAATGTAAATACTTGTGTGAAGTTTAGCTAAGGTTACAATATTACCATAAAGGGTGTACCAACCATAGAGCAAAACATGTGGCTTCTATCAAGCTGTCTGAGTGAGGGGACCTACCTCTGGTGGGTCCAAATATTCATGCCAGTGGAGAGAACCTGTGCAGGACTCCCCTCTTCAGAACAACTGTATTGTTAGCAAGCAAGGAATTAACTCAACGATCATGGTGAGGGAAACTGGGAAATAAACACAAGGCAGTTCTGTCCTAGGTGGTAAATCCCAGCACCATAAGGGTATAATTGCCATGTGTGAAATACACCCTCTATTATATATGCCGCAGATTGCTAGATGATTCTGTATTTCCCCTAAAATTCCCTATTCTCTACTTTTCTCTTGTTCACTCTACCAGAAAATTATCAATAAATAGTTGAAAAGGACTATGAAAAATGGGAATATGAACAAATTCTACACACCCCTACAGTACCATGAATGACATTTAGCTATTTCCTATGTGGAAAGTCAACAGTCAGATAATGTGAATGGTAGAAGTTATTTCTTCCCTTGCCTTACATAAAGCAGCAATACAAAATACAACATTCTTAAGTTCTTATAATTGAGAGTAATGTTTTTTTGCAAGGGGGTAAATAGTAGAATAAGTAGAATGGTCATGCTTTTCTGAAAGTCATGGACTGAAAGTGAGATGATTCACTTAGGAATAGATTTTTTTTTTCACTGGCCTAACAAATAGACCTTGACAAATAAACTTTTCTTGGCAAGGCAGAATAATTGACCGCATCCTTAATTGTGACACGACTCAGGGACAATTCAAGTAATTTTATTTATTAAATGTAGCAAAGGTCCCCAGGCAGACTTAATCTTTTACCACAAAATTTATATTAAACGATGACAAAATTGATTTTCTTTACCAGACATATAGTAAAATACAAATACACAATAAAGAAAAGCAAAGTGAATAAATGTGTTATCTGATAAAGTAATACAGCCAAAATGGGAAATATGTGACTGCAGTGTGAGGCAAATAACATGCTATCAAAACAATTTCTCCTTAAAATCTTTACAGGTGTAAGTAAAGTAAAGTAGCTATTATGTAATTCTCTTACATAAACATTACAAATAATGCTTTTATAATATTAATGTAAAATGGGAAATCCTGTAACACTTCAGTTTCCCTAAAATAATTAGTCATAATGAAGCCCTTCAGATTTCCTAATTAATATTTTTTTTTATTATGGACTGTTTTGGTTAGCCTGGCCTGAAAATGCTCAAGCCATTGAACAGCAACAGATGCAGAAGGGGGAGGTTATTATTTTCTTCTAGATGCCATCTATCCACATGGAGTGGAAGTCAATCTCTCTACTGTCTAGAGGTCCTGTTTATTGAACTCTTAGGGCACATTCAGACGTGGCAGAATTGCTGTGGAATTCCGCTATGGACAGTCCGCAGTGGAATTCTCCAGCGGCCGTTTTTTACATTTGTTTCTACACATTTTTAGGCAAGTTAGTTCAGACATTGCGGAAAACTCTGCTGCGGACCATAGGTTGCGGTGCAGAATTTTCCCCCCGCAGCATGCACTGTCTGTTGTGGAGAAGAAGCAGAGTTTCACTGCGTATTTCAGCCTTTGCAATGCAAAAACTGAAATCTGTAGCAAGTCCGCTGTGTTTTCTGCAACGTCTGAATTACCTGTCAAATGTGCAAATGTTGGTGCAGATTAGTTGCGTAATTGCCCCAAATCTGCACCAACAATTGCATTGGAAAAACTCTGCCACGTCTGAACGTGCCCTTATGGGGAAATTTATCAAAACTGGTGCAAAGTAAAAATGGAGTAGTTACATCTAATTGGTTGCTATGGGCAACTACTCCACTTTTTCATTGCACCAGTTTTAATAAATCTCCCTCCTAATGTTTATGATGGGTCATAGATATTATAAACCTGGTCCTACCAGGGGGGAGGGCGGAGCTAGCGCTGAGACTGCATGGACGTGTCTCGCTGAGCTCCGTAAATCCAGAGACCCACAGAAGCTTACACTAGCGGCATAAACTTCACAATGGTGAAATATGGAGGCAGTAAGTTGAGGGAAACACCGGAGACCATTGCTCCGACCCCCTCACAAGCAAAAGTGGAGAAATACTTTGAGAAACGGGCCACTTCCCTCCCGCCGAGAGGTCCCAAGATGGCGCCGTCCTCTCACCGACAGCAAGGAGACACGAGTGCAGAAGCCTCTGATGTGGAAGGAGAAACTGCTGACACCTCGACCGCTGAGGAACTACCATTGACGAGACACTTTATTACTCAGGTACTTACTAGAACCTTAGAACCGGCTATAAAAGATATTGAAAAAACAAGATATTAAGCAAATTGGCCACAGGGTTGAGACCCTGGAAAATAATCAAGCGGCCATTTTAGAATTCAATGCAGCAACTGTGCAAAGCTTCTCTTCTTGCCAACTATCATTCAATACTATTTTTAGATCTCTTGAAGACCAAGAAAATCGGAGCCGCCGAAATAACCTACGTTTTCGTGGTATCCCTGAATCGGTACCGCCAGCAGAAATTTCGGATGGCATTATGTCCACATCCCGCTCTATTTTAGGAGATACTTATTCTGACGAATAAATAATTATTGAAAGAGCTCACAGAGCACTACGCCCGAAGCCTAAGGGGAATGAGCCACCTAGAGATATGATTTGCAAATATCTTAACTTCAAAGTGAAAGATAAAATTCTCTTTAAGTCCCGGGAAGCTGCACCGTTCTTATTTAAAGGCACAGTGATCTCCATTTACCAAGATTTAGCTGCGGTCACTCTTCAGAAGCGGCGGAAGCTCAAACCACTTACAGATCTCCTACAAGCAAGAAAATTTTTATATCATTGGACCTTTCCTTTTGGTCTATCCTTCTTGGTTGAGGGCCACAGGTTTACCATCTCGTCTGTGGGTGATCTCGCTGAGGTATACGATTACCTGGGAATTGCTCCATTACAAATTGAAGATTAGGACCTTGTTACGGATCTCGCTTCTCTCCCTCCGGTCACTCAGACCTCTCCGTGGAAACAGAATCCTGCGTTCAAAGTGCCGAGGCATAGGAAAAGGTCAGGTTGTATGACTCCGAGGAGATTGGTGGAAGATAATGACTGAATTTCTTGCGATTTTCTCTGAGTTTGCTATATATGAAGATTTTATTTTCTTCACTGACCTTGCTGTGATGTATATCTGTTATAACCTTATCTGCTCATTATTTTCCTACTTATACTAGTTATCCTATGCAACTGTACCCATATTGCCATTGTGGAGTCCGCAAATTGTGGGTTCGGAATCTATAATGGCTATTACCCCACTATACTTTAATGTTCTACAATCCATTGTTATTTACAGGCGCTGCTGATATACATTCTGTCACATCCATGGACATGGATGCACGTTCTGTACAACCATATGTTGAATTAGGGTTTACTCTAATGCTACTGGTTATGATGTCAACTGTCAGATTGCTTTGACAGGTTTCTTTTTTGCTCTTGGTACATGTATATATCTGCTTTTTTGGATTTTCTGGTAATGCTGTATCATGGCGTCCTTAAAGATAGTTTCGTATAATGTCAGAGGATTTAACTCCCCCTCTAAGAGATGTCAGATTTTTTTCTTCTCTTAAAAAGGCATCCTGCGATGTCATAATGCTACAGGAAACCCATTATAAAATTAATCATTTCCCTAATTTCTCCTTCTCACATTTTCCTGTCTGGCATCATTGCGGACTTCCACACTCAGCCTCTAGAGGAGTGAGTATCGGCTTCCGCTGTAATTATCCCTTTAATTATTCATCTCATCTCCAAGATGTAGAAGGCAGATATTTATTTTTGAAGTGCACTGTGGGAGATCAGACGTTCACCTTTGCAAATCTTTATGCCCCAAACACTGGTCAAATTGCCTGGCTGATGTCTACGTTTGCTCTCTTAGATTCATTTTCAGAAGGTTTGGTTCTTATTGGTGGAGATTTCAATTTAACTATTGATCCCTTGGTTGATTCCTCCTCCAAGAAGTCTGCTTTATCGGTTAATGCACTATGTAGATTTAAATCTTTACTAATATCGTATGGCTTAATAGATGTTTGGAGATGCCTAAACCCGACTCAGTTGGATTACATCTATTATTCATCTGTACATTCTTCCTACCACAGGTTAGACAATTTTTTCCTCTCCAAATCCTCTCTTAAAGGGGTTGTCCGAGATACCAACATTTTTTCAAAAACTGTGTCATACATTACCCCTTATACAGACAACCTAAATAAAGCATTATTTTTAAAAAAAATTCTACTTAGCACATTTCTTCTTTGAATTCAGCACAGCTTGTTTACATGCAGTTCAGCTCTGGTTTGTTGATCTTTCCTTGTTATGAAACTTTTTTCCCGTGCACGCTCATTGCAGGCTGCAATGAGCGTGCACGTACCTTCCAAGAGTTCATGTGAGCTGTCCCTGCTCCTCCCGCTGACCTCCTTCACAGGACTTGTCTCCTTGCTGACATTCTTGAAGGATGATGAGCAAATGTTCTCCCCCATTATGTTTTTCACATTTATGTTTTCTTTCTCTTTTCAGGTCTATAAACCTCTTCGTGTCTCCCTCACCCTCGTCCACCCTCCTCTATCTCATGTCTCTCTCCACTAAGGCCATGTTCACACTGAGTTTTTTTGCAAGAGGAATATCTGCCTCAAAATTCTGTCTTGAAGTTTGCGGCAGATTTACCTCTCACTGCACGTTAATTTTTGCGTCGTTTTTCCCGGAGTTTTTTGTGCGCTGTTTGCGGTTTTGTTTGCCGCTTTGTTCGGGGCGTTTTTCGCTTCATTTATCTTGGCGTTTTTTGCTTGTTTGTTTGCGTCTTTTTTTGCGATGTTTTTTGCTGTGTTTTCCATTGCGTTTATCGTAGCCTTTTTCACGTCGTTTATCATTTCTTTTTTTGCGTCGTTGTTTGCGCCTATTTTTGCTGCGTTTTTCGTTGCGTCTTTCGTGGCGTTTTCCCAGTTGATTTTCGCTGCGTTCTTTGCGGCGTTTTTCGCGTCTTTTTCCCCGATGTTTTTCGCAGCGTTTTCCGTGGCGTTTATCGTAGCCTTTTTTGCGTCGTTTTTCGCGTCTTTTTTTTGCGTTTTTTTTCTGCGTTTTTCATTGCGTCTTTCGTGTCGTTTTCCCTGTCGTTTTTCGTGGCGTTCTTTGCCTCTTTGTTTGGGGCTTTTTTCACGGCATTTATCGTAGCCTTTTCGTTAGCCTTAGTAACATTACCCAAGCAGACAATGTCACACATGGGCCATGTATCTAAGAATACCACATGTTAGGCTTAGATACAGGGCCCCAAAACACTAATCTTAGGGTATGTTCACACGGCAGCGTCCGTAACTGCCGAAATTACGGGCTGTTTTCAGGAGAAAACAGCCCTGTCGTTTCAGCCGTAACGGCATGTGCAGGCGCTTGAATGCCGCGTCCATTACGGACGTAACTGTAGCTGGTTTTCCATGTAGTCCATGGAAAACGGCTCCATTTACGTCTGAAGAAGTGACATGACACTTCTTTGGCGCGGGCGTCTATTTACGCGCCGTCTTTTGACAGCGACGCGTAAATATATGCCTCGTGTGAACAGACAAACGTCAGCCCATTGCTTTCAATGGGCAGATGTTTGCCAACGATTTCAAGCCGTAATTTCGGACGTAATTCGGGTGTTAATACGCCCGAATTACGTCCGTAAATAGGCCGTGTGAACATACCCTTATACAGGAATAAAAAGAATGTCATCTGGGGTCCTGTATCTAAGCCTACATTGTGTTAGGCTTAGATACAGGCTCCATGTGTGACACTGTTTGTTAGACCCTGTATCTAAGCCTAACAATGTAGGCTTAGATACAGGACCCCAGAAGATCTTATCTAGTTCAGGACGGGGCACCGTTTAGCCATTTTTAGCACGCGTTAGTTAAATGGCTATAACTTTTTTATTTGTTGGGCTAACGACGTTATTTTTGCGACGTTTTTTCCGTAGACAATGCAGGTTTATTTTTTTATCGTTTTTATACACACCTTTTTTGCCATTTTAGAATTTTCATTCATAAAGTTTGAAAATAATAGTAAAAAAATAAGCTTTTTTACGTTTCAGCTATTGTTTTTTGGTAATAACATAGTTTTACCCTAAAATAGACCTTTTATTTGTGATCGTCATTGTCTACCGTAAATTTTAATATATTACATGTCTATATTAGGGTAATTGGGTCAGCGCTAGCGTTACAACAATGATTGACAGGGGGAACGGTATTTTTGGGGGGGTATTTTATGTGTATTTATTATTTTTTATTTTTTTGTACTTTACTATTTTTTTATTACTATGGTCTGTCCCTCAAAGGTCAAAAAAGACCTTTGGGGAACTTTATATATATTTTTTCTTTCTTTTACACCATGTTTTTCCCCTGTAACTGGAGATGCACAGCAGCCCCAGTTACAGGGGAAATCAGCCCTCTCATAGTGACGATTGTCACTAATAGGGCTGTGCTGGGTCTGATTAGACCCAGCAGCAGTCTGCCACTAACGGTACCCGGTGATCATGTGACCAGTCACATGATCACCGGGAGGAATAGAGACAGCGCCGCTGCTGCTGTCTCTATTCCTATACACAGCGTTCATTGAACCCTGTGTAAAAAGACATCGGAGAAGACAGAAGCAGCGAAAGCTGCTTCTATCATCTCCTCCGGGTCCCCGGCAGTCACTGACAGCCGGAGACCCGACATTCCCGCAGGTGCCGTCCCTCTTCACTTTTTTCACTGTGAACACGCATAGGCGCGCTCACAGTGAAAAGATGCATAGGCTGGGCGGGCGGGCACCCGCAGAAACGACACGTCTCCAGTGACGTGTCGTGTCCCATCCGAGGTCTCGCTGGGGCGAGACCATGTGATCGGGACACGACACGACAGTGGAGGAGGAAGAAAACGTGACGTCAGAAGACAGGTGATCGGATGAAAAGAGCTGCCAGAACGGAGAACAGAAGCAAGATTGCACAGGTAAGTATATTAGGGAATATTTAATGTGTGTATTGTGTGTTTAACTTTTAAATAAAAATATATCTCGGAGAACCCCTTTAAATACTGCTCCCAAGTGGAGATAGGTTCGCAGTTGCACTCCGATCATGCTCCTATTTTTCTAACTTTAAATTTCCGAACAGGCACAAGCGTTCATCTACCTGGAGGCTAAATGATTCTATACTAGGCTCGTCGGCTGTTAAGGAACATTTTAAATCTAAGTTAGCTGACTATTTCCAAACTAATGAAACCCCGGAAGTTTCCCCTGAAACGGTCTGGGACGCTCATAAGGCGTTTATCCGTGGCCACTTTATTAGCTACTGTTCCTATCTACAGAAAGAACGAACTAAGTGTGTTGACGAACTTTTAATTAAAATTCAGAAGGTAGAGAGATTGAATAAAGCATCTGTCGCTATGCAGCATACGCAGGAGTTGACTTCCTTGAGAACTCAACTGTTAACCCCTTCCCGCTCCTGGACGTACTATTAGGTCATGGTAACTATAGCGTTCGCGCTCCATGACCTAATAGTACGTCTCGGGAGTAACAGCCGTTTCGGCCGTCCTCCCAACACATACAGGAGCTGTGACAGCTGCTGTCTTGTTCAGCAGCTGTCAACAGCTCCTATAGCGGGGACCGATCGCTGTGTCCCCGCTGATTAACCCCTTAAAAGCCACATTCTATAGAGATCGTGGCTTTTTAGGGGTTAAGCTGCCATCGCCGGCCAGCGATGGTGACTATGGCAACCGGACACCAAACAATGGCGTCCGGCTATGCCATAGACAGAAGCCTAGTGGGTCCTGACAACGTCAGGACCCACTATGCTTGCTGTCAGTAAGTAGCTGACAGTTCTAATACACTGCACTACGCATGTAGTGCAGTGTATTAGAATAGTGATCAGGGCCTCCTGCCCTCAAGTCCCCTAGTGGGACAAAGTAATACAGTAAAAAAAAAGTTAAAAAAAGATGTGTAAAAATAAACGTTTTAAAAGTAAAAATCCCCCTTTTTCCCTTATCAGTCCTTTATTATTAATAAAAATATATAGACAAACAAATAAACTATGCATAATTGGTATCGCCGCTTCCGTAACGGCCTGAACTACAAAATTATTTTATTTATCCCGCACGGTGAACGCCGTAAAAGAAAATAATAATAAACCGTATCACAATTGTTTGGTCACTTCACCTCCCAAAAAATGGAATAAAAAGAGATCAAAAAGTCGCATGTACCGAAAAAAGGTACTGATCAAAACTACAGTTCGTTACGCAAAAAATAAGTCCTCGCACAGCTTTATTGATTGAAAAATAAAAAAGTTCTGGCTCTTAGAATAAGGTAACACAAAAAGTGAATGATTTTTTACCAAACGTATTTTATTGTGCAAACGCCATAAGACATAAAAAAAACTATAAACATATGGTATCGCCGTAATCGTATCGCCCCGCAGAATAAAGTGAATATGTCATTTATAGCGCACGGTGCACGCTATAAAAAAATCAATAGTAGAATTGCTGTTTTTTAGTCACCACGCCACCTAAAAATAGAATAAAAACTGATCAAAAAGTCACATGCACCCCAAGAAAACTAAAATGGATTCCTCAAGGGGTCTAGTTTCCAAATTGGGGTCACTTTTGCGGGCTTTCCAATGTTTTGGCACCACAAGACCTCTTCAAACCGGACATGGTGCCTAATAAAAAAAGAGGCCTCAAAATCCACTAGGTGCTCCTTTGCTTCGGAGGCCGGTGCTTCAGTCAATTACCGCCCGAGGGCCACATGTGGGATATTTCTCTAAACTGCAGAATCTGGGCAATACGTATTAAGTTGCGTTTCTCTGATAAATACAGTTGTGTTGTAGAAAAAATTGAATAAAGAGGATTTTCTGACAAAAAAAAAATGTAAACTTCACCTCTACTTTGCTCTAAATTTCTGTGAAACACCTAAAGGGTTCATAAACTTTCTACATGCTGTTGTGAATACTTTGAGGGGTCTAGTTTCTAAAATGGGGTGTTTGATAGGGGTTTCTAATATATGGGCCCCTCAAAGCAACTTCAGAACTGAACTGTAACCTAAAAAAATAAATAAATGAGGCAATACTTCGCTTCTTACATTATACTGATAATGAGCCGTGCCCACCCCGAGATGACCCCAGTTTTGACCGTTTGAATAAACGGAGACCCCTATTAGACCGTTTCAGTGCCCGGTTTTCCCAAGCATTCACCCCCAAGAAGTGTATTTCTATTGATGAGTCCCTGGTGCATTTTAAAGGGAGGGTTCAATTCCGCGAGTACCTGCCGGGTAAGAGGGTAAGGTATGGTGTGAAGATGTATAAGCTGTGAGAGAGTGCATCAGGGTATACCTACAGGTTTATGATATATGAAGGAAAGGCCACCCCCAAACCAGACTGCATCCTGGACTACAATAGGTACATGGGAGGGATGGACTTTTCAGATCAAATCCTGAAGCCCTACAGCGCCATGCGGTGTGGTATAAGAAGTTGGCCGGGCACATCATACAGATGGCTTTGTACAATGCGTACGTGCTACGTCGATGTGCAGGCCAGACGGGAACTTTCCTGGAATTTCAAGAGGTGATTATAAGAAACCTAATCTTTAGGGACCAAGAAGGGGGGGCACCCAGTACTTCTGGAAGCGGGGCCACACGCATCGTACCAGGGCGGCAACACTTTCCAGGAGAAGTTCCCCAAACTGGCAAGAAGGGAAAAAGTCAAGAGGTGCAAAGTCTGCGATAAGGGATGACACAATATATCAATGTGACACGTGTCCCGAATAACCAGAGCTCTGTATGAGAGTGTTTTAAAATTTATCATACATCCCTTGGCTTATAATTTACCCCAATTTTACTTACCCTGATGCACTCCGCACAGCTTATCCCCCCTCGTCTTTCCCCTCTGGGCCCTGCTGTGTGCCCAGGCAGCTGATAACAGCCACATGTAGGGTATTGACGTACCCGGGAGAACCCACATTACAGTTTATGGGGTGTAGGTCTCCGGTCAAAATGCTCAATACACCTCTAGATGAATGCCTTAAGGGTGTAGTTTTTAAAACGGGGTCACTTCTTGCGGGTTTCAACTGTACTGGTACCTCAGGTGCTTCTGCATACTTGACTTCGCACTAGAAAATCCCCAGTAGGCCAAATGGTGGTCCTTTCCTTCTGAGCCCTCCCATGGGCCCAAACGGCAGTTTATCACCACAAATGGGGTATTGCGGCACTCAGAACAAATTGCGCAACAGAATGGGGTATTTTGTTTCTTGTGAAAATTAGACATTTTCAGCCAAAACTACATATTATTTGAAAAAAATAATTTTGTTTTCATTCCCAGCCAAATTCAAATAAGTTCTGTGAAAAAACTATGGGGTCTAAATGGTCACAACACCCATAAATGAATTCCTTGAGGGGTGTAGTTTCCAAAATGGGGTCACTTCTGGTGGGTTTCCATTGCTTTGATACCTCTGGGGCTCTGCAAATGTGACATGGCACCCGAAAACCAAACCAGCAAAATCTGCACTCCAAAGAACACACAGCGCTCCTTCCCTTCTGAGGCCTCCCATGAGCCCTAACGGCACTTTATCACCACAAATGGGGTATTCCTGCACTCAGGAGAAATTGGGCAACAAAATGGAGTATTTTGTTTCCTGCGAAAATAAGAAATTTTGACCACAAATGACATTTTATTGGAAAAAATGACATTTTTTTTCATTTCGCAGCCCAATTCAAATACGTGCTGTGAAAAAACTGTGCGGTCAAAATGGTAACAACCATAAATGAATTTCTTGAGGGGTGTAGTTTCCAAAATACGGTCACTATTGGGGGATTCCTACTGTTTTGGCACCTCAACACCTTTTCAAACCTGGCATGCTGCCTAAAATATATTCTAATAAAAAAGAGGACTCAAAATGCACTAGGTGCTTCTTTGCTTCTGGGGCTTGTGTTTTATTCCACGAGCGCAGTAGAGCCACATGTGGGACATTTCTAAAAACTGCAGAATCTGGAAAATACATATTTAGTAGTGTTCTCTGGTAAAACCTTCTGTGTTACAGAAAAAAAAATGAATAAAATTGAAATTCAGCAAGAAAAATGAAATTTGCAAATTTCACCTCCACTTTGCTTTAATTCCTGTGAAATGCCTGAAGGGTTAAAAAACTTTCTAAATGCTGTTTTGACTACTTTGAGGGGTCTAGTTTTTAAAATGGGGTTTTTTATCAGGGTTTCTAATACATAGGCCCCTCAAAGCCACTTCAGAACTCAAGAGGTACCTTAAAAAAAAAGGCTTTTGAAATTTTCTTAAAAATATGAGAAATTGCTGTTTATGTTCTAAGCCTTGTAACGTCCAAGAAAAATAAAAGAATGTTCAAAAAATGATGCCAATCCAAAGTAGACATATGTGAACTAGTAACTATTTTGGGTGGTATAAACATCTGTTTTACAAGCAGATGCATTTAAATTCTGAAAAATGCTATTTTTTCAAAATGTTCTCAAAATTTTGCAATTTTTCACCAATAAACACTGAATATACCGACCAAATTTTACCACGAACGTAAAGCCCAATGTGTCACGAGAAAACAGTCTCAGAATCGCTTGGGTAGGTTTAAGCATTCCGACGTTATTACCACATAAAGTGAAATATGTCAGATTTGAAAAATGGGCTCTGAGCCTTAAGGCCAAAACTAGGCTGCGTCCTTAACCCCTTAAGGACACAGCCTGTTTTGGCCTTCAGGACACAGCCAATTTTTTCAAATCTGACATGTTTCACTATATGTGGTAATAACTCCGGAATGCTTTTACCTATCCAAGCGATTCTGAGATTGTTTTCTCGTGACACATTGGACTTTATGTTACTGGCAAAATTTGCTCGATACATTAAGTATTTAATTGTGAAAAACACCAAAATGTAGTGAAAAATTGCAAAAATTAGCATTTTTCTAAATTTATATGTATCAGCTTGTAAGACTGATGGTAATACCACACAAAATTGTTGCTAATTAACATCACCCATATGTCTACTTTAGATTGGCATCGTTTTTTGAACATCCTTTTATTTTTCTATGACATCACAAGGCTTAGAACTTTAGCAGCAATTTCTCACATTTTCAAGAAAATTCCAAAAGGCTATTTTTACAGGGGCCAGTTCAGTTGTGAAGTGGATTTTAGGGCCTTATATATTAGAAACCCTCGATAAGTCACCCCATTTTAAAAACTTCACCCCTCAAAGTATTCAAAACAGCATTTAGAAAGTTTCTTAACCCTTTAGATGTTTCACAGGAATTAAAACAAAGTAGATGTGAAATGTTCAAATTTTTTTTGCAGAAATTCATTTTTCATCTATTTTTTTGTAACACAGAAAGTTTTACCAGAGAAACGCAACTCAATATCTATTGCCCATATTCTGCAGTTTTTAGAAATACCCCACATGTGGCCCTAGTGCACTTATTGACTGCAGCACCGGCCTCAGAAGCAAAGGACCACCTAGAGGATTTTGGGGCCTCCTTTTTATTAGAAAATATTTTAGGCTCCATGTCGGGTCTGAAAGGCTCTTGCGGCACCAAAACAGTGGAAATCCCCCAAAAGTGACACCATTTTGGAAACTATACCCCTTGAGGAAATTATCTAGGGGTATAGTGAGCATTTTGAGCCCGCAGGTTTTTTGGAGAAATTATTGGAAGTAGGCCGTGAAAATGAAAATCTACATTCTTTCAAAGAAAATGTAGGTTTAGCTAATTTTTTCTAATTTCCACAAGGACTAAAAGGAGAAAATGCACCACTACATTTGTAAAGCAATTTCTCCCGAGTAAAACAATACCCCGCATGTGGTCATAAACGGCTTTTTGGACACACGGCAGAGCTTAGAAGGGAAAGAGCGCCATTTGGCTTTTGGAGCTCAAATTTAGCAGGAATAGTTTGCGGAGACCACGTCGCATTTGCAAAGCCCCTAAGGGACCAAAACAGTGAAAACACCAAAAAAGTGAATCCATTTAGGAAACTACACCCCTTGAAGAATCCATCTAGGGGTGTAGTGAGCATTTTGAACCCACAGGGGTTTCATAGATTTTATTAGAATTGGGCAGTGAAGATAAAAAAAAATCCTTTTTTTCCAATAAGACGTAGCTTTAGCTCAAAATTTTTCATTTTCTCAACAAATAAAGGAATAAAAGAACCCCAACATTTGTAAAGCAACTTCTCTGGAGTACGGCAATACCCCATTTGTGGTTATAAACTGCTGTTTGGGCACACGGCAAGGATCTGAAGAGAAGGAGTGCCATTTGGCTTTTGGAGCACAGATTTTGCTGGATTGGTTTCTTGACACCATGTCACTTTTGCAAAGCTCCTAAGGTGTCAGTACAGTGGAAACTCCCCAAAAGTGATTCCATTCACAAAACTACACCCCTTGAGGAATTAATCTAGGGGTGTAGTGAGCATTTTGACCCCACAGGTGTTTCATAGATTTTATTAGAATTGGGCAGTGAAAATAAAAAAAATCATTTTTCTTCAATAAGACGTAGTTTTAGCTGAAAATGTTTCATATTCTCAACAAATTAATGTAAAAGAGCACCACAACACTTGTAAAGCAACTTCTCCTGTGTACGGCAATACCACATATGTGGTCATAAACTGCTGTTTAGGCACAGAGTAGGGCACAGAAGGGAAGGAGCGCCATTTGGCTTTTGGAGTACAGATTTTGCTGGATTGGTTTCTGGGCGCTATGTCGCATTTGCAAAGTCCCTGTGGGACCAAAACAGTGGATCCCCCCCAGAAGTGACCCCATTTTGGAAACTACACCCCTCAAGGTATTCACCTAGGGGTGTAGTGAGCATATTAACCCCACAGGTGATTGGCAGAAATTGGTGTGCACGTGATGTTGCAGAGTGAAAATGTTTTTTCAAAAGATATGCCAATATGTGGCGCCCAGCTTGTGCCACTGGAGACACACACCCCAAAAATTGTTAAAAGGGTTCTCCCGGGTATGGCGATGCCATATATGTGGAAGTAAACTGCTGTTTGGGCACACTGTAGGGTTCAGAAGGGAGGTAGAGCCATTTGGCTTTTGGAGCGTGTATTTTGCTTGTAGTAGTTTTGTTTGGCGTCTTACTGGTGTTTCCGTTTATAATGTGCGGGTACATGTAAGGCGGGCGGAGTATATAAGGGGCATAGTCAGGTGGTATAGTGGGGTTAAAAAAAACAATAAAATAATCCATAGATGTGTGTTACGCTGTGATCGATCCTGTCTGCACAGGCCGGTGTCGCACTAATAAATGGTCTTTACTTATCCCCCTTTTGGTCCACACTCCGCACCTTTGCAGTTTGGGGAATTTTGCTGGGAAAGTGTTGTCCTGGTATAATACGGGCACCCTCACTTCCAGCAGATATGTTTGGGCCCTCCCCTTCCTGGATCCCTAATTTTAGGGGCCTTGATAATTCGCCACTTGAAACAGAAGAAATGTTCCCCTTGGGCCGGCACAACTGCATATTTTTATTTCCTGGCTTATTGGTGCCTTGACTAATTTTATTTTTTCATAGACGTAGCGGTATGAGGGCTGGTTTTTTTTGTGTGACGAGCTGTAGTTTTTATTGGTACCATTTTGGGGTACACGCAACTTTTTGATCACTTGTTATCCTTTTTTTTTGGGAGGCAAGGTGACCAAAAAACAGCAATTCTGGCATATTTTTTTAGTTCTTTTTATACAGCGTTCGCCACGTGTTATAAATTACACGTTACCTTTATTCTGCGGGTCAGTACGATTCCGGTGATACCTAATTTTTAGCACTTTTTTATGTTTTATAACTTTTTGCACAATAAAATAACTTTTGTAAAGAGAATGGATTTTTTCTGTCGCCAAGTTGTGAGAGCCATAACGGTTTTAAATTTTTCGTCGACGGAGCTGGATGATGGCTTGTTTTTAGCGAGACGAGTTATAGTTTTTATAGGTACCATTTTTAGGTACATGCGACTTTTTGATCACTTTTTATTTCATTTTTTGGAAGACAAAGTGACCAAAAAATAGCAATTATTTCAGTATTTTTTAGTTATTTTTTTTACGGCGTTCACTGCGCTGGATAAATAACATAATATTTTTATAGTTCAGGTCGTTACGGTCGCAGCGATACCAAATATGTATGGCTTTATTATTTTTTTCAATAATAAATTACTTGATAAAGGAAAAAGGGCGATTGTGTTTTGTGTTATTATTTGAAACTTTTATTGTATTTTTTACAACTTTTTATTTTTACTTTTTTGACACTTTTTTTTAGTCCCACTAGGGGACTTGAAGGTCCAACAGTTTGTTTGATGTTCTAATACATTGCACTACCTATGTAGTGCAATGTATTAGAACTGTCAGTTGTTCACTGACAGCAAGCCGATCAGGCTCCGCCTCTGGGCGGGGCCTAATCAGCTTCCGTAATGGCAGACAGGAGTCCATTGTTAGGGCTCCTGTTGCCATGGTAGCAGTCGCCAGCCTTGCCATCGCGTGGCAAGGCTGCCGATTTGCTACAAACCTCTAGGATGCAGCGATCACAATGGATCGCTGCATCGAAGGGGTTAATGCCAGGAATCGGAGCTAGCTCCGGTTCCTGGCGATAGATTGGGGTGTCCGCTGTAACATACAGCGGACACCCGCTGCTGATGACGCCGGCTCAGCTTCTGAGCCGGAAGCTGAGCCGGCGCCATCTTGCCGATGGTACCGGAAGCCTCCTGGGCCCCGCCGACGACGGGGCATAGGAGGATTCCGTTGCTGGCGGACCGGGAGGTAAGCATTAGCCCTCCGATCGCCTTTGCAGCCACCGGCAACCCAGCGATCACGTTGCTTGGGCGCCGGTGGCTATAAACTCCTCACATGCTGCGATCGCTATTCAACGCAGCATGTGAGGGGTTAATCGGTCGGATCGGAGGCTAGCTCCGGTCCTGGCCGATACCTCAGGGTGCCAGCTGTAACATACAGCTGTCACCCGGTGGTGATGTCGCTGGCTCAGCTCCTGAGCCAGCTTCATCTCCATGACGTACAGTTACGTCGAGATGTGGGAACAGTCCATCTCCCATGACGTAACTGTACGTGATTTTGCGGGAAGGGGTTAAGGGGTTAAATAAATTGAACTTGTCCTCAGCCAAGTCCTTTATGCATTCTAGACATAAATTTTATGCACATGGAAATAAAGCTTCTAAGTTTATGTCTAAAAGGTTTAAACAAAGACATACTCTTAACTATGTACATATGCTGAAAGACACGACGGGTGCTTATGTCTACTCCTCAACTTCTATAGCTGAACAATTTCGTTCTTATTATAACAATCTTTACAATCTAACAACAGCTGGTACCTCCTCCCTTAAGACTGACAGACGCTGGCTCATTTCTAAATTTTTAGAATTCTTATCTCTCCCACAGATTTCTCCCTCCCAAAGTGAGCGGCTGATTCAGCCATTCACTATGACGGAGCTGGAAATTGCCCTGAGACAAACTCCTCCTGGTAAATGCCCTGGTCCAGACGGCCTACCTGTTATATATTACTCCTCATTTAGGGATATATTGCTGCCTAGATTGTTGTCACTGGCGAACCTCTCTCTACTGGGACACCCACTTTCCTCTGATATCACTCATGCACATATCACTCTTATTCCCAAAGACGGTAAAGACTTGTCCTCTTGCTCCAATTATAGGCCCATTTCTCTCCTTAATGCAGACCTAAAACTTATTGCTAAATTATTGTCAAACAGACTTAAACATATTCTTCCTGATATTATTTCACCCGATCAGGTGGGGTTTGTTAAAAATAGAGAGGGTAAAGATAATTCTCTCAGAGTCCTTCACGTTTTACATTATTCATGTAAACACAAACTTCCTATGGTCCTTCTCAGCACAAATGCTGAGAAGGCATTTGATAGAATTGACTGGGTATATATGAAAAAAGTTTTGCTGTCCTTTAACTTTCCTATCCCCTTCATAGATGCTATATTCTCAATGTATGCCTCTCCTTCCGCATCTGTCATGGTGAATGGTGTTTTATCTTCCCCCTTTAAGATACGTAATGGTACGAGACAGGGCTGCCCTTTATCTCCTTTACTGTTTTTGACAGTTATGGAGACCCTCATGCAGGCAATTAGATTAGATACTGAAATTCAGGGGATATGCTTAGGGAATAGAATTCAAAAGGTAGCGGCCTACGCTGACGATATGTTACTGATGATCACCAATCCCGAAACTGCACTCCCCAGACTTCAACACATTTTTGACTCATTTAGTGTTATGTCCAATTTTAAAATTAACAGAGGGAAATCTCAAGCCTTAGGATTTTCCTTACCAGAGGCCCGCAAAGAACAATTGGCAGGAGGCTCTGACTATGATTGGACTTCTCCCTATCTGAAGTTCTTGGGTATTAAGATTGGAAACAATTTAGATAATCTATTTTCCCTAAACTATGCCTCTTTCCTTGCCGCTCTGCCGGCCCAATTAAAGCGGTTTGAAGTCCCTTTTATCTCGTGGTTTGGTAGTAAGAATGTTTTAATGTCATTTATTCTCCCTAAGCTTACGTACCTTATGCAAGTTCTGCCGATACCGCTTAATAAGACATTTTTTACAGAGGTCAATAGATTATTTGTTAAATTTATATGGCAGAACAAGAAAGCTAGAATTGCTAGAGACATCTTGACAAGACCAAAATCTTTTGGGGGTATTGATCTACCTGATCCTGAAAAATATTACCAGGCTATACATCTATCGAGGATCATAGACTGGATCCACGTCCCGGTATATAAGTTATGGGTGTCAATAGAAAATGATCTTTCCTCAATTCCTCTCCGCACGTTGGTACTATATAACGGGGACTCTACTAAGGAGGCCAAGTTATACAATCCACTTACATTACAAGGTCTGGCGTTCTTTTCTATTAAGCCCAGACAATTGTTCAGTCCCTTCCCCTCTATTACAAGTTAAAGATATATTGAGTCTAGCTCAAGGAGCCTTAAAGGAAAGTATTCCTAGCGTGATTGCCTCCTCTAGATGTCTGGTGACACGGCTTTTCGATGACTTAGGTGATATAAAAGATGACATCTCCCTGTCCTCCATACTAGGAATCCCCATTCATCACTCTCCCTTGCTTTCCTTCATTAGACTTAAAATCAGGGCTCTAGGTCAGGTAATTAATAGAACACGCCCTCTATTATGGTTTGAAAAGCTTATGTCACAGACGTCACCAGTTCTCAAACCTATTTCTTTATTGTATAAAAGACTTATATCGTCCACCCCATCTACAACTCCGTATTTTGTTAAAATATGGGAAAGAGATCTTAACAGGTCCTTCTCTGATACTGAACTTCATAAATTGTTGATGGCTCCACATACCATGTCCAGATGTGTCCGTATACAGGAAAATGGATATAAGATCTTATCCCGATGGTATAAAACGCCTGACATAACCTCCATATATACGCCGACACATTCGGACACCTGCTGGAGATGTAATGCCGCTGTACCGTCATTCAAAAATGGTGGAGAGATATCTTTGCCTATTGTAACAATGTATGTAGCACTAATGTATTAGCTTCCCCAGATCTAGCTCTGTTACTGATCAATCCCTCTGATACTAGGATTCTACCCTCGAAATTATTTCAGATTTTGCTAATTGCTGCTAGATTACTGATCCCCTCTTATTGGATGTCTGCTGAAACCCCGTCAGTAGCGCATTGGATTGCGAAAGTAGAGCAAATTTATAGATTGGAAGAAGTTTCTCATTGGGAAAGCTATTCCAGGGATACCTTTTTAAAAATATGGGGGCCTTGGAGAAAATATAGAAAATTTCCATAACCATTATAAGTGTTCCTGAGTACCCCAATCTCTTTATCTCCTCTGGGTTAATTCCTCACGCAGAAGCTCTTTTTTCTGAGACTTTATCTCATCTAATTTGTTGATACTGTATAACTATACTTGATTATCTGCTCATATAGATATGTTTTCTCTCCGAATATTGCGATATTACCTGTACACGCATGTGCTCTGTTTTGTTTTATGTTTGATGTTTTTTATTTGTTTACTTTGGTATTTTTAAGTTTACATTGTAATGCTGTTTTCTTACAATAAAAATTTTAAAACCAAAAAAAAATAAAAAATAAAATAAAAAAAAATAAACCTGGTCCTACCAGAATTGGTCTGATGTACCAATAAATATCTAATGTACATGGAATCCTATAGTTTACATTCAATGTTAGTCTGTAAGTCTTTTGACATGTTTGTTGAAAAAAAAGAAGTAGATCATTTGAAGGATTTCATAAATTTATTTGAGATTTAATAATACATCGGTTTGTATGAGTTGTCAGGATCTATTCTTTTACAGTCTTAAAAAAAAACAACAAAAAAAAACAACATAGCTCTGTCTACACCAGTGCTTCTAAGGGTATGTTCACACGCAGTGTTTTCAGGCGTAATTCGGGCGTTTTACGCCTCGAATTACGCCTGAAAAAAACGCCCCTAATACGCCTACAAACATCTGCCCATTGCTTTCAATGGAAATGACGATGTTCTGTTCCCATGATCCTTTTTTTTACGCATCGCTGTCAAAATACGGTGCGTAAAATGACGACTCGTAAAAAGAACGGTCGTGAAAAACGCGAGTTGATAAAGTCTGAAAATCAGGAGCTCTTTTCGCCTGAAAACCGCTATGTATTTTCAGACGTTTTTGCTCACTGTGTGTGAACATACCCAAAAGGATATGTTCACACGGCCTATTTTCGACCCATAAATGGACGAAAAACGGACGAAAAATCAGAAGCAGAACGCCTCCAAACATCTGCCCATTGATTTCAATGGGAAAAACAGCGTTTTGTTCCGATGGGCCATTTTTTCACGCGGCTGCGAAAAAGTGCAGGTCACTTCTTGGGACGTTTTTGGTGCCGTTTTTCATAGACCCTATTGAAAACCGCTCCAAAATCAGGAGCAGTTTTCCCTTGAAAACAGCTCTGTATTTTCAGACATTTTTGTCTCAGGGTATGTTCACACACAAACTCAAAAACGTCTGAAAATACGGAGCTGTTTTCAAGGGAAAACAGCTCCCGATTTTCAGACGTTTTTTGAAGCCACTCGCGATTTTCGCTGTGTTTTTTAGTGACCTACACTTCTTTTTCACATCCTCTTTTTTACGCTGCCGTTTTTTAAAACGGCCGCGTAAAAAAACGGCGTAAAAAAAAGTCTCTTAATATAGGAAAAAAATTAAACCGTTAACCAGTACACATATTTGGTATCACTGCGTTCGTAACGACCCAATCTATAAAACTATAATGTTGTTTGTCCCACATGGTGAATGCCGCAAAAAAAAACAAAAAACTATAAACAATGGCAGAATCACTATGTTTTGGTCACCACCCCTCCCAAAATAAAGACTAAAAAGTGATCAAAAAGTCGCATTTACCCCGAAAAAGTACCAATAAAAACTAAAACCCGTCTCGCAAAAAACAAGCCCTTACACCGCTTTTTTGACTGAAAAAATAAAAAAGTTATAGCTCTCAGAATATGGCGACACAAAAAATAAATTATTTTATAAACAAGTGATCTTATTGTGCAAACGCTGCAAAACATAAAAAAAAACTATATACATATGGTATCGTCGCAGAATAAAGTAAAACTGTAATTTTTAGCGCATAATGAACGCCGTAAGAAATAAAGAATTTAAAACGCCAAAATCAGTTTTTTGGTCTCCTTAGCTCTAAATAAAATGTAATAAAAAGTGATCAAATAGTTGTATGTACCAAAAAATTGTACCAATAAAAACTACAGCTTGTCCCACCAAAAATAAGTCCTCACACCGCTCAATCGACCAAAAAATAAAAAAAGTTATGGCTCTCAGAATGTGTTGATACAAAACAATAATTATTTTTGAACAAAGTTTTTTCTTTGAAAAAGTAGTAAAATATATATTAAAAAAAACTATATACATTTGGTATCACCATAATCGTATTTACCCGCAGAATAAAGTCAAGTTGTAGTTTTTACCGCACGGTGAAAGTGGTAAAAACAAAACCCAAAAAACAATGGAGGAATCACTTTTTTTCCAATTTCACCCAGCAAAAATTTTTATTTTCAGTTTCCCAGTACATTATATGGTACTTTAAATGGTATCAATAGAAACTGCAACTCTTCCCGCAAAAAATAATCTCTCACACCGCTCTATTGATGGAAAAATAAAAAAGTTATGGCGTTTTGGAAGGCGGGGAGTGAAAAACTAAAAAGGAAAAGCAAAAAAGGATCAGTCCTGCAAACTACACCCCTCAAGGAATTCATTTAGGGTTGTTGTTACCATTTTGACCGCACAGTTTTTTCACAGCACGTATTTGAATTGAGCTGTGAAATGAAAAAAAATTTATTTTTTCCAATAAAATGTCA
Source organism: Rhinoderma darwinii (assembly GCF_050947455.1). Taxonomy (NCBI): domain Eukaryota; kingdom Metazoa; phylum Chordata; class Amphibia; order Anura; family Rhinodermatidae; genus Rhinoderma; species Rhinoderma darwinii. Next base: position 377,280,860 of record NC_134687.1, on the reverse strand, counting down.
TTTGTGATCAAAATTTCTTATTTTCACAGGGAAAAAAATACCCCATTTTGTTGCCCAATTTGTCCTTAGTGTGGCAATACCCCATTTGTGGTGATAAACTGCCGTTTGGGCCCATGGGAGGGCTCAGAAGGAAAGGAACGCTATATGTTTGTTGGAGTCCAGATTTTGTTGGATTGGTTTTCGGGTGCCATGTCGCATTTGCAGAGCCTCAGAGGTATCAAAGCAATGGAAACCCACCAAAAGTGACCCCATTTTGGAAACTACACCCCTCAAGGAATTCATTTATGGTTGTTGTTAGCATTTTGACCACACAGTTTTTTCACAGCACCTATCTCAATTGGGCTGTGACATTAAAAAAATGACATTTTTTCCAATAAGATGTAATTTTTTACCAAAATTTCTTATTTTCACAGGGAACAAAATACTCAATTGTGTTGCCCAATTTCTCCTGAGTGCATCAATACCCCATTTGTGGCAATAAACTGCCGTTTGGGCCAATGGGAGGCCTCAGAAGGGAAGGAGCGCTGTGTGTTCTTTGGAGTACAGATTTTGCTGGTTTGGTTTTCGGGTGCCATGTCGCATTTGCAAAGCCCCAGAGGTATCAAAGCAATGGAAACCCACCAGAAGTGACCCCATTTTGGAAACTACACCCCTCAAGGAATTCATTTATGGGTAATGTGACCATTTAGACTCCATAGTTTCTTCACAGAACTTATTTGAATTGGGCTGGGAATGAAAAAAAAATATATATTTTTTCCAATAATATGTCATTTTAGCTCAAAAATTCTTATTTTCACAAGAAATAAAATACTCCATTTTGTTGCCCAATTTGTCCTGAGTGCGGCAATACCCTATTTGTGGTGATAAACTGCCGTTTGGGCCCATGGAAGGGCTCAGAAGGAAAGGAGCGCTGTGTGTTCTTTGGAGTCCAGATTTTGCTGGATTGGTTTTCGGGTGCCATGTCGCATTTGCAGAGCCCCAGAGGTATCAAAGCAATAGAAACCAACCACAAATGACCCCATTTTGGAAAATACACCCCTCAAGGAATTCATTTATGGGTGTTGCGACCATTTTGACCCCATAGTTTTTTCACAGAACTTATTTGAATTGGGCTGGGAATGAAAACAAAATTATTTTTTTCAAATAATATGTAGTTTTGGCTGAAATTTTCTTATTTTCACAAGAAACAAAATACCCAATTCTGTTGCGCAATTTGTTCTGAGTGCCGCAATACCCCATTTGTTGTGATAAACTGCCGTTTGGGCCCATGGGAGGGCTCAGAAGGAAAGGACCACCATTTGGCCTACTGGGGATTTTCTAGTGCGAAGTCATGTATGCAGAAGCCCCTGAGGTACCAGTACAGTTGAAACCCGCAAGAAGTGACCCCGTTTTAAAAACTACACCCTTAAGGCATTCATCTAGAGGTGTAGTGAGCATTTTGACCGGAGACCTACACCCCATAAACTGTAATGTGGTTTCTCCCGGGTATGGCAATACCCTACATGTGGCTGTTATCAGCTGCCTGGACACACAGCAGGGCCCAGAGGGGAAAGACGAGGGGGGATAAGCTGTGCGGAGTGCATCAGGGTAAGTAAAATTGGGGTAAATTATAAACCAAGGGATGTATGATAAATTTTAAAACACTCTTTCATACAGAGCTCTGGTTATTCGGGACACGTATCACATTGATATATTGTGTCCTCCCTTACCCCCTCTTATAGCAGACTTTGCACCTCTTTTGACTTTTTCCCTTCTTGCCAGTTTGGGGAACTTCTCCTGGAAAGTGTTGCCCTGGTACGATGCGTGTGGCCTCGCTTCCAGAAGTACTGGGTGCCCCCCCTTCTTGGTCCCTAAAGATTAGGTTCTTGATAATCACCTCTTGAAATTCCAGGAAAGTTCCCGTCTGGCCTGCACATCGACGTAGCACGTACGCATTGTACAAAGCCATCTGTATGATGTGCACGGTCAGCTTCTTATACCACACCGCATAGCGCTGTAGGGCTTCAGGGCTTGATCTTACAAGTCCATCCCTCCCATGTACCTATTGTAGTCCAGGATGCAGTCTGGTTTGGGGGTGGCCTTTCCTTCATATATCCTAAACCTGTAGGTATACCCTGATGCACTCTCACAGCTTATACATCTTCACGCCATACCTTGCCCTCTTACCCGGCAGGTACTCGCGGAATTGAACCCTCCCTTTAAAATGTACCAGGGACTCATCAATAGAAATACACTTCTCGGGGGTGTATGCTTGGGAAAACAGGGCACTGGAACGGTCTAATAGGGGTCTCCGTTTATACAAACGGTCAAAACTGGGGTCATCTCGGGGTGGGCACGGCTCATTATCAGTATAATGTAGGAAGCGAAGAATTGCCTCATTTATTTATTTTTTTAGGTTCCAGTTCAGTTCTGAAGTTTCTTTGAGGGGCCCATATATTAGAAACCCCTATCAAACACCCCATTTTAGAAACTAGACCCCTCAAAGTATTCACAACAGCATTTAGAAAGTTTATGAACCCTTTAGGTGTTTCACAGGAATTTAGAGCAAAGTAGAGGTGAAATTTAAATTATTTTTTTTGTCAGAAAATCCTCTTTATACCATTTTTTTTATAACACAAAAGGATTTATCAGAGAAACGCAACTTAATACGTATTTCACAGATTCTGCCGTTTTTAGAAATATCCCACATGTGGCCCTAGTGCGGTAATGGACTGAAGCACCGGCCTCCGAAGCAAAGGATTACCTAGTGGATTTTGAGGCCTCTTTTTTTATTAGGCACCATGTCCAGTTTGAAGAGGTCTTGTGGTGCCAAAACATTGGGAACCCCCCAAAAGTGACCCCAATTTGGAAACTAGACCCCTTGAGGAATCCATTGTAGTTTTCTTGGGGTGCATGCGGCTTTTTGATCAGTTTTTATTCTATTTTTAGGTGGCGTGGTGACTAAAAAACAGCAATTCTACTATTGTTTTTTTATTCTTTTTTTTTTTACTGCGTGCACCGTGCGCTATAAATGACATATTCAGTTTATTCTGCGGGGCGATACGATTACGGCGATACCAGATGTTTATAGTTTTTTTTATGTCTTATGGCGTTTGCACAATAAAATACGTTTTGTAAACAATCATTCACTTTTTGTGTTACCATATTCTAAGAGCCATAATGTTTTTACTTTTCAATCAATAAAGCCGTGCGAGGACTTATTTTTTGCGTAACGAACTGTAGTTTCGATCAGTACCATTTTTAGGTACATGCGACTTTTTGATCTCTTTTTATTCCATTTTAAATAATGAAATAATTTTGTAGTTCAGGCCGTTACGGACGCGGCGATACCAATTATGTATAGTTTATTTGTTTGTTTATATATTTTTATTAATAATAAAGGACTGATAAGGGAAAAAGGGGGATTTTTACTTTTATTACTTTTAAATCTTTTATTTTCTTATTTTTACACATCTTTTTTTTAACTTTTTTTTTACTTTATTACTTTGTCCCACTAGGGGACATGAGGGCAGGAGGCCCTGATCGCTATTCTAATACACTGCACTACATGCGTAGTGCAGTGTATTAGAACTGTCAGCTACTCACTGACAGCAAGCATAGTGGGTCCTGAAGTTGTCAGGACCCACTAGGCTTCCGTCTATGGCATATCCGGACGCCATTGTTTGGTGTCCGGTTGCCATAGTCACCATCGCCGGCCGCTATCGCGTAGCAGGCCGGCGATGGCAGCTTAACCCCTAAAAAGCCGCGATCTCTATAGAACGCGGCTTTTAAGGGGTTAATCAGCGGGGACACAGCGATTGGTCCCCGCTGTAGGAGCTGTGACAGCTGCTGAACAAGACAGCAGCTGTCACAGCTCCAGTATGTGTCGGGAGGACGGCCGAAACGGCCGTTACTCCCGAGACGTACTATTACGTCATGGAGCGCGAACGATACAGCTGCCATGACGTAATAGTACGTCAAGGAGCGGGAAGGGGTTAATTAATTTCTATTAAAAAAAAAATTATTGCCACATTGGGCTATTCTCATTGAGAGATTGCGTTACAAATTTAGGGCAACTTTTTCTCCTTTATCCCTTGTGAAAATGAAAAAAAAATCAACATTTTAGAGGACAAAAATGTTGATATTAATTTTCACAGCCTAATTCTACTAAATTCTGCAAAAAAAAACCTGTGTGATCTAAATGCTCACTATACCCCTAGAAAAATTCCTTGAGGGGTGTAGTTTCCCAAATGGGGTCACTTTTGGGGGGTTTCCACTGTTTTGCTCCCTCTAGGGCGTTGCAAACACCACATGGCACTGAAAACCAATCCAGCAAAATCTGTGCTCCAAAATCCAAATGGTTCTCCTTCCCTTCTGAGCCCTGCTATGGGTCCAAACAGCAGTTTATTACCACATATGTGGCAGTTCTGTAATCTGGAGAAGATGCTTTACAAATGTTGGGGTGCATTTTCTTTTTCCTTGTAAATATTACAAATTTCTATGTTTTTTTCAGAAAAACAGTAGATTTTAATTTTCAGAGACTAAGGCCGCAAAAAATGCAGCGTTTTGCATGCACAAAGGCACTTAACAGGTCTGTGTGTCATCACCATATGATGCGCGGCTGCGTGATTTTCGCGCAGCCGCCATCATTATGACACTCCGTTTGGATGTTTGTAAACAGAAAAGCACGTGGTGCTTTTCGGTTTTCATTCATCCTTTTCAGTGCTGTTGCGCGAATCATGCTTGTCCTACGGAAGTGCTTCCGTGTGACATGCGTGGTTTTCACGCACCCATTGACTTCAATGGGTGCGTGATGCGCGAACAACGCACAAATATAGGACATGTCGTGAGTTTTTCGCAGCGGACTCACGCTGCGCAAAACTCACGGACTGTCTGCACTGCCCCATAGAATAACATGGGTTCGTACGACACACGTGAAAATCACGCGCGTTGCTTGGACGTAATACACGTTCGTGTAAACAAGCCCTAACTCCAATAAATATAGAAAAATACCTGTGGGGTCAAAATTCTAACTATACCCATAGATACATTTCTTGAGGGGTGTAGTTTCCAAAATGGGGTCACTTTTGGAGAGTTATCACTGTTTTGGCACCACAAGACCTCTTCAAACCTGACATGGTGCCTAAAATATATTCTAAAAAAAAGAGGCCCCAAAATCTTCTAGGCGCTCCTTTGCTACTGAGGCAGGTGTTTCGGTCCATTAGGGCACTAGGGCCACATTTGGGAGATTTCTAAAAACTGCAGAACCTGGGCAATAAATATTGAGTTGTGTTTCTCTGGTAAAACCCTCTGTGTTACAGAAAAAAAAATTACAAATTAATTTCAGCAAAAAAAAATGACATTTGTAAATTTCCCCTCTACTTTGCTTTATTTCCAGTGAAACGCCTAAAGGGTTAAGAAACTTTTCAAATACTTTTAGGGGTTCAGTTTTTAAAATGGAGTGACTTATTGGGAGATTATAATATATAAGGCCCTCAAAACCACTTCAGAACTGAACTGGTCCCTGAAAAAATGGCCTTTTGAAATTTTCTTTAAAATATGAGAAATTGCTGCTAAAGTTCTAAGCCTTGTAACGTCCTAGAAAAATAAAAGGACGTTCAAAAAACAATGCAAACATAAAATAGACATATGGGAAATGGTAGCTAGTGACTATTTTATGCGGTATTACAATCTGTATTACAAGCAGAAACATTTAAATTTAGAAAGATGCAAATTTTCTCTAAATTTTGGTGTTTTTCACTAATAAATATTGATTTTATTGACTATCATAAAGTACAATATGTCACAAGAAAACAATCTCAGAACCGCTTGGATAGGTAAAAGTATTCCCAAGTTATTACCACATAAAGTGACATGTCAAATTTGAAAAAATCGGCTGTGCCACAAGCCCAAAACAGGCTGCGTCCTGAAGGGGTTAAAAATACAACCAGATCTCCCCCTTCACACCCTAAACAATAAAATAAATAAATAAAAAATCTAATTTTTTTTGTGTGCATCTTGTTTTCTAATCCATTTAAATCAATTGCAGAAAAGATATTAAAAGAAAAACATGCAGCAAATGCAAAACAATGGTGGTTAGAGCACCCTCTTATTCCTGTATAAAATATATACGACAATCAAAATATTTGCCTGTTTTCACCTTGTTGCTTGTATTAACCCCTTAATGATCAGGCCATTTTGCGCGTTAATGACCAAGGATTATTTTTTGTTTTTTCATGGTCACATTCCAAGAGTCGTAACTTTTTTTTTATTCTGTCGACATAGCCGTATCAGGGTTTGGTTTTTGCGGGACGAGTTGTATTTTGTAATTGCACCATTTTTAGATGGTTATAATATATCGATTAACTTTTATTAACTTTATTTTAGGAGAGAATTGAAAATAAGCAGCTATTCCAGCATTGATTTTCACGTTTTAAATTTACGCCGTTTACTATGCAGTGTAAATAACATGTTAACTTTATTCTATGGGTCGGCACGATTAAGGGGATACCAAATATGTAAAGGTTTTATGTTTTCCTACGTTTGCACAATAAAAAACGTTTTAGAAAAAAATTACTTGTTTTTGCATCGCCGCATTCCAAGAGCCGTAACTTTTTAATTTATCCGTCAATGTGGGCTTGATTTTTGCGGGCCAAGGTGTAGTTTTCATTAGTACTATTTTGGGGTACATAGGTCTTATAAATTAACTTTTATTAAAAAATTTTATGGGGGGAATGAGATAAAAGAGAATGTTGCCGTTGTTTTTTGCGTTTTTTTTGGATGCTGTTCATCTGGCGGTTTAATTAATGTGTTAATTTTATTGTTCAAGTTGTTACAATCGCGGGGATACCATATATGTGCATGTGTTATTTGTTTTGACACTTTAACTAAATAAAACCACTAATTGGGCAAAAAAAGTAGTTTTTATTTTATTTTGACTGTAAATGATTATTTTTTTTTATTCATAAACTTTATTTAACTGCCTAACACTTTTTTTTTTTTAGTCCCACCAGGGGACCTGACTATGCGATCTGCTGATCGCATATATAATGCTTTGGTATACCAAAGCATTATTGCCTATCAGTGTAAAACTGACAGCCAATCTATTAGCTAATATTAGCAAATTCCCGTCTGCCATGGAAACCCGACGGCGCCCCGCAATTTCTTTGCGGGGGCGCTGATGGGGTGACAGAGGGAGCTCCCTCCCTCTGTCAAACACATAAGATGTCGCTGTCGCTATTGACAGCAGCATTTAATGGGTTAAACTGCCGGAATCGTAGCGCGCTTCGATTGCGGAAGGAGCCAGGTTGTGTATAACAGCCGTGCTCCTGCCGCTGATCACGTGGGTACACTTGCAGTACCCACGCGATTAGAGGACGGATATATCAGTCCTTTTGCGGGAACTAACTGCTGCACAGGACGGATATATCCGTCCTTCGTCGTAAAGGGGTTAAAACTCCCCATAAGCCAATTAAACAAAATATTGCATTACCATAATGTTATAAAGCACATTCATGCTTCATAATTGCTTCATACTCCGAAATAAGAAATCTACCTATTTCATTTGTCACTTATTTCCTAGGGTCCCTGTGTCAGTGTTAAATATTTTGTAACAATGACCCATTTTAAAAAAACTCTTTAAATCTGATTAAAATTATACAACAGGTTTCTGAAGAAATGCTGAGAAGTTTGTTTTGTATTCCCACTTTTGGACAGTAGTTGACTAATATACTTGGAGTGAGTTATAATTGCTTGGAACTTATTAACCCTTTCCCATCACAGCCATATTTTGGATTTTCATTTTCATTTTTTTTCTCCTCACATTCCAAAAACTTTTTTATTTTTCCATCTATAAAACCATGTGCGGGCTTGTTGTTTGCGTGACGAGTTATAGTTTTTCACGGCACAATTTATCGTACCATATAATTTATTGGGAAACTGGAAAAAAATCTTTGTTGAGTGGAATAGGAAAAAACAGCGATTCCTCAATCTTTTTAGGGGTTTCATTTTTACTGCTTTCACCATACGGTACAATTGCATGTTAACTTTATTCTACCGTGCAGTATGATTATGGTGATACCAAATTTATATATATTTTTTTTATGTTTTACTACTTTTACAAGGAAGAAACTAATTGTTAAAAACAAAATTTGTCTGTCCGTTCGGTACAATTGCATGTTAACTTTATTCTACGATTACGGCAATATCAAATTTATACAGTTTTTTATGTTTTACTGCTTTTACAAGGAAGAAACTAATTGTTAAAAATAAAATTTGTGTTTTGTCGCCAAATTCTGAGAGCCATAACTTTTTACTTTTCCATCGATTGAGCGGTATGAGGGCTTATTTTATTGTGGGGTGAGCCTTCAGTTTTTATTGGTACCATTTTTGGCTACATGAGACTTTTTTTTTTATTTATTTATTTATTTTTGTGGGCTATGAAGTGACCAAAAAACAGTGATTCTGGAGTTTTAACCTTTAACTCTTTACAGTGTTGACCAGAAAAAGTGTATTAACTTTTTTTACACTTTTTATTAGTACCCTGGGGGACTTGAACCACCTTGCACTAGTGTATTCTACAATAGTATTGCAGCATATTGTCATTTTTACAGGCTCCTGTTAAAGGCAGTCCTGGGGGCCTTCATAAGGCCCCTGCGCTGCCATGTCAAACATCCGCACCCCCCGATCACGTCGCGGGGGGGGCAATGAGCTGTCAGGCAGGGACGCCCCCTCTTTCTAATGTCTTAGCTGCTGCGATCGTGATTAATCGCAGCATGTAAGGGGTTAAACGGGCAGGAACAGCGCGACAGCGGTTCTTGGCCGCTAGTCCCGGGTGTTAGCAGTAATACACAGCTGACACCCGCTGCGTACAGAGCGGGCTCAGAGGGTGAGCCCACTCCAAACATCACCCCCCGCACCACGATGTGCTATTACGTGCGAGTAGGGGTTCATACAAACACTCACTGATGTTGGGAAATTCAGATTAAATTCAGATTGAATGTTTTTTTTTATAAATGTCTTAAATGCTACCTTATGTCTAAATAATAAAATAAAAACATTAATCGGTGTATGAACCACATGAAATAAAAAGATGTAATGGCATTAAGAAAACCAGTACTTAGTAATAAAAAAGCTTTGCAGCTTTATATACTGTATATAATTTTTTAAATCAGTTTTATCAGTGGATGAAAAGTGGCGGTGGGCTATCAATCAATTGCTCATTAACCTTTTCCCGTCACAGCAATTTTTGGGATTTTCGTTTTCATTTTTTTTTTCTCCCCACCTTCCAAAAGCCATAACATTTTTATTTTTCCGTTGATAAAGCCATAAAAGGGTTTGCTTTTTGTGGGACGAGTTGTAGTTTTTCAGAGCATCAGTAATTGTACCATATAATGTATAAGGAAACTGGAAAAAAACAGAGATTCATCAATCTTTTGAGGGGTTTCGTTTTTACAGCTTTCACCATACGGTAAAAATGGCATGTTAACCTTATTCTACCAGTCAATGCAATTATGGCGATACCAAATTGATATAGTTTTTTTTAATGTTTTACTACTTTTACAAAGAAGAACTAATTGTTAAAAATTTTGAGTTTTGTCGCAATATTCTGAGAGCCATAACTTTTTTTATTTTTCCGTTGATTGAGCGGTATGAGGGCTTATTTTTGCAGGGCGAGCTGTAGTTTCTATTGGTACCATTTTGAGCTACATGAGACATTTTGATCACTTTTTTTTATTCCACTTTTTGCGGGAGATGAAGTGACCAAAAAACTGATTCTGGCGTTGTAATGTTTTATTTTTTATGGGGTTCACCGTGTAGGCTAAATAATGTTTTCTATTGTAATAGTTCGAACTTTTACGAACGCAACAATACCAGTTATGTTTTGTTTTTTTTAGATTGTGCTTGGGGAAAAATGGGAAAAGTTGAGTTTTCTGAACTTATCTTGACTCTGGGTCCGCAGTCAATTTTATCCACAAGGATCTAGTGGAACTCCTCCAGTTGCCTACGACCTGATCGTCGCCTCGGTGAATGGACTACCTCTGCCAGACCCGATTGTAGCCGTGACCAAACCGCTGAGGCTCCAGGTAGGAGCTCTTCATTCAGAACTCATCTCATTTCTTGTTCTATCCAAGGCTGTCAATACTGTACTGCTGGGCCTGCCCTAGCTCCGATTACATGCCCCAGTTCTGGACTGGAATTCCGGAGAGGTTCTCCAGTGGGGTCCCAAGTGCCCCGACCACACCCTGGGGCAGATCTATCCGGCCCCGCCTCCTTGTCCTCAGTCTTTAACAGGATTACATTCTCATTATGCTTTGTTCATGGATGTCTTCAGCAAGGGGACAGAGACGCTACTACCACACCGGGCGTATGACTGTCCTATTGAGCTGAAGGAGAATCTGGAGAGAGGTTTCACATGGAAGTCCTCCTCCCCGGCAGGAGCCGGGTTATTCTTCATCAAAAAAATGACTGTTCTCTGTGACCCTGCATCAACTGCCGGGGCCTCAATCAGATCACGGTCAAGAATAGATATTCGTTGCCATTGATTTCTGAGCTTTTTGACTGCATACGATGAGCTAAAGTTTTTTTCCAAACTAGATCTGCGTGAGGATTAGAACCTAATTCGGATTCGCCGAGGTGACGAATGGAAGACGGCATTTAACACCCGAGACGAGCACTTTAAATATCTGGTGATGCCCTTCGGCCTATGTAACGCTCCCGCTGTCTTCCAAGAATTTGTCAATGACATCTTCCGGGATCTCCTCTATGTTGGTGTTGTGGTCTATCTTGATGATATCTTAATTTCTTCCCCAGATCCGTTGACTCATCAGAGACATGTCCACAAAGTTCTGCTGCGATTAACGGAGATTCGCCTGTATGCCAAGTTGGAGAAGTGCATGTTTGAGAGAAGCTCTCTACCCTTCTTGGGTTACATGATCTTGGACCAAGGTCATAAAAGAGATCCGGAGAAAATGAAGGCCGTACTGGAATGGCCAGGACCTCAAGGCTTAAGGTCCATACAGCGTTTTCTGGGATTCGCCAATTTTTAGGTTACTTGGACCCTTTGAGAACTTGCAGCAGATCAACCCTGTCTCCTACAACTTCGGCTGCCTCCTACCCTCAAGATCCCCAACTCCTTCCATGTCTCTCTCCTGAAGCCGGGGGTCCTGAACCGCTATACCAAGATTTCTAGTCCGGCAGTTGCTTCCAGCGATTCATCAGATGCCATCGAGGTTAAGGAGATCCTGGACACCAAGAGAGTGGGAGGAAGAACTTTTCATTTGGTGGATTGGAAGGGGTTTGGTCCTGAAGAGAGGTCCTGGGAGCCAGAGGAGAACCTCAATGCCCCTACCCTCCTGAAGAACTTTCTCTCCTACTCTGGCCCCAAGAGGAGGGGGCGTGAGAGGGGGGATACTGTAATACCCATGACTGCGAGCCGTCAGGTTTACTCACCCGCTGACGGCCGCTGTCATGGATCAGTGAGCGTTGGCCTGCATCTCGTCCTCAGGAGACGCCAGCGCTCACTTCCACTTCACTCAGCTGTGTCCCGTAGGGTGCGCGCGCACGCTCGTGTCTGGTCTTAAAGGGCCAGCGCGCACCTGAGTCGGTTATTAAATTAGCCCATGATCCTGGACTATAAGAAGGGCCCTGCCCCTTCCTGCCTTGCCTGAGCTTTGTTGTCGTTACCTATGTTCGTCTCTGCAAATGGTTCCTTAAGTGTCTTCCAGTTCTCAGTATTCCCGTTCCTGCTACCTGTATCCCGTGTTATCCTTGTCCAAGTGCTGTATAGAGTTGGAGTCGTGCTGCGCTGAGTACTACGCGTGTCCTGTTACACCACGCCTGGTGTCTGCCTGCTGCCAACGTCCCATCCAAGCCTGTCTTGCTATTGTCTGAAGTTACCACAGGTACACCTAATTGAACTATAGACTTTGACCTGTGTCCTGTTGGCCAGCTACCATACCGTTAAGGCGGTACGGTCCAGTGGGTCCACGCACCCAACGTGACACTGTCTAGATTTAAAGGATACCTTTCCGAAGAAAGATTTTAAAAAAATGGCTTCTAGTGTAAAAAACATATTTTAATATTGTCTAAACTTACTTCTAGCTTACTCTAACTTACATTTAGAAGATTTAAATTGGTCGAGGTCGTGTACAGATGTAACATTACATAAATTGTTGTTTAGCAATGTGGGATTCTTCCACTTTATTAAGGTACAGTATTTTTTGGACTATGAGACGTAGTTTTTATCTTAGAATCTGTGCTGTAATCTTCTGCTGCGTTTGAAGAAACCTCCTGAGCTCCGTGATTCAAAGGTACTTGCAGTGCAGTGTAATGGAAGCTGCATGTCCTCTGCTGTGTGTAAAAAAATCTGTGTTATCTGCTCATTAAACAGTCACATTTTAATGACCTTTTACACTGGCTGATAATCGGCCGGTGCAGTGAGTGCCGATCAACGAGACATCGATGATCAGCGCTCGTTTGCTCCTGTCACAGAGCTATGGATGAGGACGAGCGGTCGTTACTCTGATTGCTCGTCTCCATTCATTATTGTCAAGTCGGCAGCGCGTCTCCCTGTTTACACAGGGAGATGTGCTGCCGACAACGATAATATTTAACTTTTTTAAAACGATATGACCAGCAGACGATGGAGCGTTTGCTCGTTCATCTGCTGATCATTCCCCGGTTTACACAGGGCAATTATCGTCAATGAGCATTCTATGAACGCTCATATGCAAGATAATCGCCCAGTCTAAAACCCCCTTTACACACAGAATTCTGTCAAATCTGAGTGTTCAGTGAGCAAATAACAGACATTTGTACAAACAGCACAGTAAATCTGTGCAGGTACCTGCAAGGACCTTCTAGCCATGCCCTCTCATGTACAGAGCAAGAAGAGCAGATTCAACACCATTAACCCCTGCCTCTCCACACCTCTGGTGTCTGGTGAGTTCAGGGATAGCTGTCAATATTTTGTAGTTCTGTGCCTGACATTGTTATGGGGCACTGTGGCTGACATTGTTATGGGGCACTGGATGGCACTGTTATGGGGCACTGTAACTAGCCTTGTTATGGAGCACTGTTGCATTGTATTGGGGCACTATGGCTGACATTGTATTGGGGCACTGTGGTACCCTATTGTCTCAATATTACCCAGGAAATGTACAGTTAAAGGCAAAACCTTTTCTCTCCTCCTTTTATGCTACATTTTATGGGTGTGTCTTATGGTCCAGTGCGTCCTATTGTCCGAAAAATACGGTAATTTACAGTCGGAAATAACTAAAATAGTTTCACATGCAATCCAATGATCTGTAAGACAAATGGCACACATTAATTTGTGTCTGAATTAAGATAATCTATAAAAGAGTAAGATAGTGAGTGAACTATATTCCTGGCAATGATTCTTCTGTAACTATTGTACACATTATAAATTAATATTATATAATACAATATATTATATGCATTTTACACAGTCTTTATGGCGTATGCTAATATAATTCAAAATATTGGCAGTCCTGGCGTAAGTGAGCATTTGGCCAGTCCCACGAATGTCTACATTTCCCCAAAGTTACACATACCTAAATACCACCATTTTAGAGATCACCCACTGTACTCAACTAGGCTTTAACTGAAGCCTGTGCTTGCCATGACAACATAACAAGCTGACAGCACTGAACCATTAGCAGACCGCATAAGAAATACTATATCTGCCAACTGCAGTGGTTGGCAGGTATAGTATTTCCTATTCTGCGTTTAAGATGGCTCTTGTCAGAGCTGCTCAGTTTTCTTGTAGTCATAGCCAATAAGTGACATAGGGGGGCTCTCTGAGACATTGGCATTCAGGTAGGTAAAACATTCTGGAAATGTTGCAGTACTTGGGTGTAGTCTAAAGCTGATTTTTCAGTTTTTGCCAGGTGTTTCACTTAAAATATCTTGTTGGAAAACAGTTTTGCACAAAGTTACACAAAGTTCCAATTGCTTAGAGATTAATTGATTCTCACTGAAATAATAAAAAAAAATTGTTCCAGGTCTATGTTACGAAAAACACAATTCATAATCCCAAATATAGACTGAACATTCTACATTATAGTAAATACATACTCCACCAGCTATAATTGTTCGTACATCAAATTAATAGATGAATGAGATACGCTCTAGAAAATAAAGGACTGGGAATTGGATACATGTTACATATTTACAGGCATTTGCTCTTGTTGCGTATTGTTCAAAACATCTTTTTCAATTTTCAACCTTTTGTGGGGGAAGAAAAAAAACAAAACAAAGGAAAACAAAAACTTGGTGTTTTAACAATGGAACAAATCTGATTTGTGAAATGACATGATACTGCTGCAATAGTAAGATGAAAGGCTTTTATCTTGCTTGGAGACACACAAACTATAGTCATTTCAATAGATGGAATGTCAAAATGCAGGGATATATTAGTTATGACATATAGTCAAGTTATTGCCTTGGGAGGTTCCATAGTTAGTGAGTCTGAGATGCAAGAACATGCACAACAGGCTTATGATGATTCTTATTTTTATGACACTAATAGAAACTCTGCATATAATTACAAAACCTATTAAGCATTATATTTTATCATGCTAACAATTTTCCAGCAATACCTACATGGAAGATATTTAGATATGTAAAATTGCATGTTATTTTAGTTGCTTAACTACAACCGTTCCAATAAAATTATGTTAATGAATGAATAAATGAATACAGATAAATACATAAATAAATATTTTATATATTGTTTATATACATGTCAACTGTCACCTGTTTTTGTGCAATTTTTTTTCTGTAGACCAATAATTAGATAGTAAAAGAGAGAAAGAGATAAAAAGTCTCACACTTGAGATGTACAATTTATATACATTAAAACCACCTATTTAATTTTGTATAGGTCCCCCTTGTGTTCTGAAAGCAGCTCTAACCTGTCGAGACATGGACTCCACAAGACCCTGAAGGTGTCCTGTGGTATCTGGCACCAAAACGTTACCACAGATCCTTTAAATTGAACCTGTTACTAGATTTTTGTCTTCCATGTCTCTGCTCCTTTCTCACAGGGACCCTATGACTTAATGACACTCCCTAAATCGACTTCAGCTGAAAGAACCAGTGCTGGTGCCCGGAGATGAAGAGGACCTGAGAGCAAAGGAGGTAAGTATGCAGGGGTTTGGTCTGGGGTTTGAATTATTTTAGTGGTCTGGTCTGGGGTTTGAAGTCTGAATCTCGTTCCAGTAGAGGATTGAGTGTAGCAGCACGCCTTTGTGACATTTCAGGGGACCTACCTCTTACTAAAGAATGCGTACTGCATCTTCTAGGCTGATAAAATATCCAACACCACGGGGTAGAATTCACGTATCATAAAACATAAATCCTAAAACCGACATATACAAATTTTGCACTTTGGAAAGAGGATACAATGTTGATAGACCCTAAAATAGTAATAAGTAGATCAATATTAGACACAATATGAATAGCAATAAACAAAGCCATATCGGTCTACATAATATCAAAATTGAACTTTAATCTTAAATTAAATGAAATAATAGCCAACAAGATTTCATCTGTTATATCACTCAGTGATGCATTTGCATATCACAACATCCCATTAACCAGAACACTATAAAAAAACACACTGAAATTGAAGTTTCATTAAGAACTTTAGGCTTCGGTAAATATCCAGTAAACCTCACGTTGGAGTAAATGGATTTTCAATTGTTCCTCGTTGGCACCTTCAAATTCCCCAAGAATACACCATGGTATATCAAATACTTTATGGCCAGCATCAAAAAATTTCCTGCCTACTGTTGTTTCACCAAACTTTTTGTGTTGCTCTAACTCTTTGCAAAATTTTTTTTTATTCTCCAATCTTTGTCCTTTCATTTTCTGTGAAAATAGTCTAATGTAAGACCTGTGTTGATTTAATCGCAATGGACCATCCTAGTTGATTGTCCTACATAAACTTTTTTTCACAAGGGCGTTCCAACATGTAAATTAAGTTTTTACAGTTATAGAAACTCTTGATTGAAAATTTAATTGCCTTTTGTTAGATAACATACTTCACAAAGTCCCCTTTGATAATCAAGGAACAATTTTGAAATGCTATACTTGGAAACATTTCTTTTTTTGGAGACTTTGAAAAAGATTGTCTAGATTTTTAATTTGGTTTCAAATCCGCTCTGGCCAACTAATTTGCAAGCGATTCACATATCTGATCGGGGACAAACACAAAAGATAGAACCATATTTGGGATTTTAAGATGGTGTGTCTCAGGGGTGTAGCAAAAGGCTTATGGCCCTGGTGCAAGAATTCAGCTTGGGGCCTCCCTACCCCTCCCCAACACCACAAGAACCCTGCCGCGCCTATGCCCAGCTGCCTTGCCCAACAGCCTCCACAGTATAATGCCCCCTATAGTCACCCCCACACAGTACAATGCTCCCCGTAGCTGTCCCCATTATTGTATAATGCTCCCATAGCTACCCCCCACACAGTATAATGCCCCCCCTACAGTATAATGCCCCTCATAGCTGCCTCATACAGTATAATGCCCCCCATAGCTCCCCATACAGTATAATGCCCCTCATAGCTGCCCCCACACAGTATAATGCCCCCCTTAGCTGCCCCTCACAGAGTAATGCCCTCATAGCTGCCCACACCGTATTATGCCCCTCATAGCTGGCTAACACACTTTAATGCCGCCATACAGTATAATGCCCCATAGCAGCCCAATACAGTATAATGCCCCTCATAGCTGCCCACACAGTATAATGCTCCCCTTAGCTGCCCCCACACAGTATAATGCCCCCATAGCTGTCCCCCCACAGGGTAATGCCTCCAT
The DNA here is from genome assembly GCF_050947455.1 of Rhinoderma darwinii. NCBI lineage: Eukaryota > Metazoa > Chordata > Amphibia > Anura > Rhinodermatidae > Rhinoderma > Rhinoderma darwinii. Next base: position 377,264,035 of record NC_134687.1, on the reverse strand, counting down.
AGCTGCCACCATATTGGTCCCTCTATACAGTATAATGCCCCTCATAGCTGCCCAACACACTATAATGCCCCCCATTAATGCCCCCATAGCAGCCCCATACAGTATAATGCCCATCATAGCTGCCATCAAATTAGCCCCCTATACAGTATAATTCCCCCATATGTGCATAATAGAAAAATAAAAAAATTACTTACCTATCCCCGTTCCCACGACGGGTGGAGGAGGAGATCCTTCTCCTCCTTTGCCCTGTGTTATGAGTGCCTCGGCGCAGACAGGCGCGATGACCTCACTAAATCACGCTGGTCTGCACCATGCCACTAATGGCCCACGGCACAGTGAATTCTGGAGCAAGGAGCCGTCAGCTCCTTGTTCCAGCATTAAATTCAACTGTATCTGCGTCCTGAGGACGCAAATAGAGTTGAAACCGGGAACTCGGTGAGTGGATCGCGACCCCCCCCAGGGGGTCGCGACCCACAGTTTTTAATGTATTGTATCATGCAGTTTGTGTTTGCAGTGGAGAGAGGAGAGGGGGGCCTGTAATTTAAAGCCCCCCCTCTCCTCTCACCACCACAAACACAGACAGCACAATACAACATATATACATTACGGGCCGCCTCTGCAGCTCACCTGGAGTCCTCCATGCTCTTCCGCACCGGCTCTTCCACAGTGGCTGGAACTCCCCTCACGTGACATCACAGGCACATGGCACACTGAGTGTACCATGTGACTGTCACGTCTAAAGGAGCCCTGCCCGTAACCAGGAAAGTCTGGCGTCACGGCACATAAAGAATTAGTATTAGCGAGCTATATGGCAACGGGGGCCCTCCGAGCCCCCCAGGATTAGGGGCCCAGTAGCAAGTGTGATCGCTGCGACCCCTATAGCTACGCCACTGGTGTGTCTGTTTAAAGTGGTGTTATTAACATAGGACAAAACAAACTGTGACCTATTATCATCACTATTATTTCTTGTTCTATTTTCTTCATCTCATGTCTTATTATCAATTTCTATACCCATTTTTTGGACCTCCTCTCCAGAGTTTAATATATAATCATCAAATTTACTGCAAATCCTGCATGCTTTATAAGTTGGTTTTTGGAAATCCTTTGAATGTTTGTGGGAAGTGAACGCCATCTTGTCTCAAAAGATTATTCTGATTCGACTTTATAATGTAGTGGTTAACCTATCAGCCTCCATTGGCTAGTGGACTATCATAAACATTTTGGGATTCAAATCCAAATATAAATATATTTGCATAAATTTGAGCTGTAGAGGACCCCATCAATGTCTTTAGCAGCTGCAAGTAGAAGTCAGAACCAAATCTGAAATAATTCCTAGTTAACATAAGACCAAGAAGTGTCATTAAAAATACAAATGCTAAAATGTGGTCACATTATGGCCACCTGATTGATGCCTCAGGCCAGTTTCAGATGAGCGTATTTGTAAATGTTACAAAACGCGGATACGCTTATTACGGATCATATTGCATCAGAATTTCATTAGTGTTCCATCAATATAACATATCTAAGGCCTCATTCACACGGCAGGGTTTCCCGGCCGGGTGCCGGCCGTTCATAAATCGGCCGGCACCCGGCTGCATTAGGAATGATAGACCCCTAATGGGGCTATTCACACGACCGATTTTTTGACGGCCGGAAAATCCGGCCGTCAAAAAATAGGACATGCTCTATCTTTGCCCGGGCACCCGGCCGCCCGGCTCCCATACAAGTCTATGGGGCCGGGTATTACACGGCCATCACCGGAATGTGTTCCGAGTGATGGCCGGGTTTCCCGGCGCTTGCGCTCTATCTCCTCCTCCTCACAGCGCAGAGTGCATGTGAGGAGGAGGAGTTGATGCCATTCTGACGAATGGCATCGCTGTACACTGTGTTGCAGGGCCGGGGTGTACAGCAGGTGGAAGGGAGCGCTGCGCTGGCTCCCTTCCCCTGCTTGTTAAAAGCACCCTGGCTCGGCGACACCTTCGATGGCGCCGCTAGTAGTAGTAGCAGCAGCTGCTGCTGCTGCGGCTGCTACTACTGTAGCGACGCCACTATAGCAGAGCAGGGAGGTATCTCCCCGCTCTGCTATGTGCTAGCCGCACTTTAGCTCCTTGAAGGAGCGGAATCCCCGTGTTTTCGGGGATTCCGCTCCTGGACAGAGCGCTTGATGTCTCTGTCCATATCTGGGCAGTGACATCAGGGGAAACTCCTGAAGCGGAATCCCCGAACACATGGGGATTCCCCTTCAGGAGCTGCCGCTGATGTCACTGTCCGGATCTGCCCGGCCCGGCACGGATGCATAACTTTATGCAAACCGGCCGGGCAAAATGGCCGATTTTACCGGCCGACACTCGGGCTCGGGAACGACCCGGTCGTGTGAATCCCGCCTAATACTGATGGTCTGTCTCCTAGGAAAGAAATAAAAGCACATAAGACAGCACCTTTGAAAAATGCAATATGGATAAAATATAGATCACATTTGGATGCAACCGTATTTTAAACATTCCCCTTAGCCCTCAATGGCCGTTTTCAATCCGCAATACAGATGAAAGTAGTGCCTGCCGCATTTTCAAGATACGCCCATGTGAATAGCATCATAGTTTAATATTAGCTCCATTTTGCGGACAAAAAAAACCTGATGTAATACTAATGTAAAATACGCTCGTGTAAAAGTGGCCAAACACTGAAAGGTGAATATTACATCAGTAGACATATTTTTCTTAATCCTTGCTTATACAGTATACTTGACATTTAGAGCGGTCTAATGAAATTTAACCCCTTGCCAATATCCGCCGCATATATACGGCGCACGACGGGTGGCTAAGCCCGCTCTATAGAATGAGCATGTCGGCTGTGTGTTAGTCGACACTTCAGGGTAACGAGCAGGATCCCACTCTAATGCAATCCCGCTCGTTTAACCCGTTAAATGCCACGATCAATTGCGACTGCTGCATTTAAATGACTAGAAACAGGGGAACGGCCCCTATAACATTGTAACGCCGCCCCGCGACACGGGGTGCTGTTGGTTGGCATGGCAGCCTGGGGGACTGATGAAGGCCCCCAGGTCTTCCATCTTTGTACTCTGGCAGGGCTTCATAGAAAAGTGGCAGTATCATGACATACTGCATTACGTTAGTATTGCAGCATATCATGCAAGCGATCCAATGATTGCTGGTCAAGTACCCTAGGGGGACAAGTAAAAAACAGTAAAATAAAGTTATTTTAACCCCTTAATGACCGGGTATGTTTGTACCTTAATGACCAAGCCAGATTTGTCAAATCTGGTATGTCTGACTTTATCAGAGAATAACTCTGTGAAAGTTTTGAATGTCCAAGTAATTCTGACATCGTTTTTTCATCACATGTTGTACTTTATTTTAGTGGTAAAAGTAGACTGATACAATTTGCAGAAATTAATTAAAAAATAGAAAAATTGAATAAATTTTGTAAAAATTACCATTTTCCCCTATTTTTAACTGCATTATGTCACATATGTACACACATACTGTACAATTTTTTTAATTAAATATATATTTCTATCTCTTTACTCCATTTTGGCAGCACTTTTGAAAAAATAAAATAAATTTTCAGCAATTTAGAGGACTTACAAATTGAATAATAATTTTATAAATTTTGAAGTACATTTTGTTTTCCTGCACCAAGCCAGGTTTTCAGAGGCTCATATGTCTCAGAGTGATGGAAACCCCCACAAATTACCCCATTTAGAAAACTAGACCCCTTAAGGTATTTACCTAGGGGTATAGTAAGTATTTTGAGTAAGTAAGGTGACAAAAAAAAAAAACAGCGATTTTGGCGGTTTCAATTATTACATTTTTTTAAGGTGTGCACTGTGCAAATTAAATAATGGTATATTGTAATAGTTCGGACTTTTACGGACGTAGCGATACCAATTTTGTTCATTTTTTTACATTACTTTAGAAGAAAAATGCGAAAAGGTGTTTTGTTTTTTTAACTTTAAAAAAAAAATTCTCACTACTAATAACTATAATTCTTCTACACATTTTATTAATCAATCCCCTTAGGGGACTTGATCCAGCGATCATTGGATTACTGGTACAATATACTGCAATACTAATGTATTGCAGTATATTGTTATTCTTACAGGCTTCTGTAACAGAGCGATCGCTGTACCTGTCCGTTAGTACCGAGGGGGCCTGCTGTAATACACAGCCGACACCCGCAGCGTATGGAGCGGGCTCAGCACATGAGCCGGCTCCATGCATCAACCGCCGCACCATGATGGGCAATTAAGTCATAGTGCGCAAAGGGGTTAATGCACAGCCGATGGTTCAAAGTGAAAATTGCAATTTTCCACTGATACGCCATTTTAGTGCATAATATGTTGTGCCCAGTTTGTGCCACAGAAGACAAATACCTCATAAAACGTTAAGCGGGTTCTCTCGGGTATGGCGACGCCATATGTGTGGGCGCAAACTGCTGCTTGGGCACGCTGCAGGGCTCAGAAGGGAGGGACGCCATTTTGCTTTTGGAGCGCAGATTTTGCTTGGCAGTAGTTTTGTTTGGGGTTTTGCTGGTATTTCAGTTTATAATGTGGGGGCATATGTAATCTGTGCGGAGTACATCAGGGCATAATAAGAGGGTATAATAATGGGGTAAATAAATAATAATTCATAGATATGTGGCCAGTGTCGCACTGATAAATGGCGCCCGATCTTATCCGATTTTGGAACACTGCACATTTTGCATCGCCATATTCTGAAAGCCAGAACTTTTTTATTTTTTCACCACCGGAGCCCTGTGAGGGCTTATTTGTTGCGGGACAATCTATAGTTTTCATTGGTACCATTTTGGGGTACATGCGATTTTTTTTTTATCACTTTTTATTCCATTTTTTTGCAATCCTGAGCAAAAAACAGGAATTCTGACACCGTTTTTTAGGTTTTCATTTTGCGGCGCTCACCGTACGCTATAAATGAAATTTTAACTTTATTCTGCGGGTTGGTACGATTACGGCGATACCATATGTATATAGGTTTGGTCCTTTTTTTTAGCGTTTACACAATAAAATGACTTATTTATAAAAAAAAAAAATTCTGTCTCACCATATTCTGAGAGCCATAATTTTTTTTATTTTTTAGTAAAAAAAGCGGTGTAAGGGCTTGTTTTTTGCGGGACAGATAGAAGTTTTTATTGGTACTATTTTCGGGTACATGCGACTTTTTGATCCCTTTTTATTCTTTATTTAGGGAGCGGTGGTGACCAAAAAAATTGTGATTCTGTCGTAGTTTTTTATTGATTTTTTTTTGGGGTGTTCATCGTGCAGGAAAAATAACATTACAGTTTTATAGTTGGGGTCGTTACGAACGCGGTGATACAAAATATGTGTACCTTTTTAACGTGTTCATTTTTTTTCTATAATAAAAGTCTTCTTATAGGGAAAAAAAACATTTTGTGTTTATATCACTTATAACTTTTATTTTTACACTTTTTTTAAAACATTTTTATTTTTTTTACTTTTTTCACTTGTCCCACTAGGGGACACTTAGACTTGCAGCTTTGATCGCTGCTAGAGTACATTACACTACACACGCAGTGTAATGTACTCCAACTGTCATTGTGACGTAACTCTCAAACTGACAGGAAGCCTCGGAGGACCGGCCGGAGGCTGCTCCTCCGAGGCATCCGTACATGGCAACCCGGAGGTCATTATCTGACCTCCGATTGCCGTGACAAGCATCGGTAGCCCCCATGATCACTTCGTGGGGGCTGCCGATGTGCTTCAAACCACTTAAATGCGGCGACGGCAATCCGTCGCCGCACTTCAGGGGTTAATTGCCGAAAGCAGCGGCGATGGTCCGCTGTCCAGCGAGACTGATGTCTCAGCTGTCTAGGACAGCTGTCAGCGCGCGCCTGTCACTCTGTGTTTACACAGAGTGACAGTTTGAAATGCTGACGAAAATGAACGTCCTGGTGCGGGAACTAGCAGCCGACCAGGACGTTCATTTTCGTCCTTGGTCGTGAAAGGGTTAATATATATAAAAAAAATCAAAGTTTAAAAAACACCACTTTTCCCATTTTCCATCAAGCACAATGTCAAATTAAAATAAAAAATAACATAACTGGTATCAACACGTCCTTTTTATACACAGGGAAGAACAAGGAGTATAGAAGCCATATGATAAAATAAACCTTTATTACATAAGTTCTACACATAACACAGAAGAATTTTAAAAAAGGTACAGTTGGAAAGAGTGACTGTGAAATTTCCAATGCAGAAGGGCAGGCTCAGTTAATCAGGTATAAAAATACAGGAAGGTTACCATTAGCATGTGTGAACAGGGGCAAACATTGATACTAAAGAGCCTGACATGATATAAATGTACAGGAATACAAAATAGAAACACAGTGTAATGCATGTGCGAGTCTCTAAGTCGTATCCTATAGTAAGCAATGTAAGGCAGTCAACATTCAATCTCATGATTTGTAAAGTTTGCAAGTATAACCCAAATGCAAAAGGGTATCTTACCCATAATGAAGTGTATTTGGAGCCTGACGGACGTATGGAAAACCCCAACGCGCGTTTCGCGGTGTGCTTCCTCAAGGGGTATACAGTGTCTGGTGCAGGGCAGCCTTAAATACTGTAGGGAACAGGTGTATGCGATATCACCTGATCCAAGGAGAGTGCAGCGCATATCTCCTGCCGACAGCCGGATGTGAGGCATGCCCCACTTCCAAGCCCCAGCGCCGTAGCGCATATCCAGGGTCCCCGACGCGTACAGGGACCCCGGACATGTGCAGTGCGCTACAAGGGCGGGAACGGGGCGTCAACACAGCGGTGACGAACGGGAGAGACGCGCTTCTCATTGGACGAGGATGAGACACGACGGAAAGGTAAGAGAATCCTATAGGTCAGTTTTATGTTCTGAGTGGATATCATACGTGTTGTGTCAGTTTACAATTCTATGAGAAACAGAGAGTGTATGCATAACTTCTTCGTGTTTAAAGATCACTTCTACTTACAGACCAGGGGCACTGCCATGGGCGAGGCCTGCGCGCCATCCTATGCAAACCTGTTTCTCGGCCTCTGGGAGAGGCAGGTTTTTCTTGGGGATGGCGCCCGGGCCGCTGAACATGTGCAGTGCTGGCTTCGGTACATTGATGACATCCTTTTTATATGGCAGGGTTCCGAGTGTGAACTGGTGGAATTCATGCGGCAATTGAATCTGAATTCTGTCAATATTAAGTTGACCTATAAATCACACAAACAACAAATAGATTTTTTGGACATACAAATCTTTACTGATTGTGATGGATTCCTTCAGACTGATGTCTTTCGGAAGTCCACATCAGTAAATTATTTGCTGCACGCCACCTCTTTTCACACTCGGTCCACTGTCAGAGCCATCCCGGTTGGGCAGTTCCTCAGGATGAAGCGGATCTGCTCCACCGATAGACTCTTTGAGAGACAGTCAGATGACCTAAAGTCCAGATTCACAGATAGAGGATACAGCACACGCCTCATAAAATCGGGCTATAATAGGGCTAGAAGAACTCCGCGTCTCGATCTCTTACAAAACAAAAGTCATCCCACTGTCGATAACCAAACTCGGTTCATCACGACATACAACAGTCAATGGGATAAAATGAGGTCTATTTTAGCACAATATTGGCCCATTCTAAGGTCAGAGCCAGCCCTAGCAAAGAGCCTATCGCTAAAACCTATGATGACAGCTAGGAGGAGTAAAAATCTCAAGGACCTCCTGACCAAAAGTCATTATGTACCCAAAACTGTCAACCCTTTTGGTGCACGGGAACCCATAACTGGATGTTACCCGTGTGGTGACTGTGTCGCATGCCCAAATATTAGCAGAGCTAATGACTTTAAGACAACAGATGGCAGTAAAACATTTATAATCAGAGACTATATCTCTTGTAGTACTACATACGTTGTATACTATGCCCTATGCGGCTGCCCAAAAATTTATGTGGGCCTAACATCTCGACAGTTGAGGATACGCACTAGGGAGCACGTCAGGGATATTATTGGAGCTAAGAAAATCAGTGACCTAAGACAACTAAAAACATTGCCTAGACATTTTAAAGAATGTCATGGTTGCAGCCCAAGATCCCTTATGATTCGTGGTATTGATCGTATACATTGTGGCATCAGAGGGGGCGATTTGAAGAAGGTTCTGGCCCAAAGAGAATGTATGTGGATTGTGAAGCTGGGTTCTATGGTGCCAAATGGCCTTAATGAACAACTGAATTTTGCATCCTTTCTATAAATTTCTTCCTAGTATCCTACCACCTTCTGTTCTTGCTTTTAATTTATTTTTAACATGTGTCTTTTACTGTGTCACTTAGGTACTTATTTCGTCTGACAGCCTTTATTAGATGCGGATTCCAAACCTAGAGCCGGATCCTGGTCGAAGCATTGATGGAGAGGAAATATCTGTTGTGTATAGTGTCACCAATCCCGTCTTATGCTCTACGATGTATTGATAATAGTCCCCTTCTCTTAGGGCATGTTTCTACTTTTTATGATAGCGTATTTTCCACTATTTTATGTATTGAGATAATGTATTTCTCACTTTCTCTTTTTATCTATTTCTCTAGTTGGCCCAATGTGTACAATTTATTATTGGAAACATTCGGCCTCACCCACTAATTATAAATGCTTGTTGTTCACTTACCCTGTACAATTATGGGGTATCAATATGATGTCGTTTTATTTGTGAATCTTATCTTGTCACATTGTGCATAAAATTTGTGTTCACATGTTCGTAACTGAGTCAGCGGTAATCACCCACATATTCAAGACACTCTATCTCTTCTGTGAAGGGAGTACAATGTGTCTTTCTTCTTTGATCACAATTACTTATGCTTTTCACTCCTATTCGTGTATGCATACACTCTCTGTTTCTCATAGAATTGTAAACTGACACAACACGTATGATATCCACTCAGAACATAAAACTGACCTATAGGATTCTCTTACCTTTCCGTCGTGTCCCTCGTCCAATGGGAAGCGCGTCTCTCCCGTTCGTCACCGCTGTGTTGACGCCCCGTTCCCGCCCTTGTAGCGCACTGCGCATGTCCGGGGTCCCTGTACGCGTCGGGGACCCTGGATATGCGCTACGGCGCTGGGGCTTGGAAGTGGGGCATGACTCACATCCGGCTGTCGGCGGGAGATATGCGCTGCACTCTCCTTGGATCAGGTGATATCGCATACACCTGTTCCCTACAGTATTTAAGGCTGCCCTGCACCAGACACTGTATACCCCTTGAGGAAGCACACCGCGAAACGCGCGTTGGGGTTTTCCATACGTCCGTCAGGCTCCAAATACACTTCATTATGGGTAAGATACCCTTTTGCATTTGGGTTATACTTGCAAACTTTACAAATCATGAGATTGAATGTTGACTGCCTTACATTGCTTACTATAGGATACGACTTAGAGACTCGCACATGCATTACACTGTGTTTCTATTTTGTATTCCTGTACATTTATATCATGTCATGCTCTTTAGTATCAATGTTTGCCCCTGTTCACACATGCTAATGGTAACCTTCCTGTATTTTTATACCTGATTAACTGAGCCTGCCCTTCTGCATTGGAAATTTCACATAGTCACTCTTTCCAACTGTACCTTTTTTAAAATTCTTCTGTGTTATGTGTATAACTTATGTAATAAAGGTTTATTTTATCATATGGCTTCTATACTCCTTGTTCTTCCCTGTGTATAAAATGCTTATCTAGGAGTGCCTTCCTAATAGATTATTCTGGTAGTATGCTTTACGCTTATAGCATCTAACCCTTTATACCACTTGCAAGAGGAGCCCTTTTTGTGTATAACGTCCTTGTAAAAGTCTGAACTATTACAATATATCATTATTTAGTCCACACGGTGAACACCGTAAAAAATTAAAAACACCAGAATCGTTTTTTGGTCACTTGATCACTTGTTTTTTTTTTTTGTGGGAGATGAAGTCTCATGTACCCCAAAATATTACCAATAGAAACTACAGCTCGCCCCAAAAAAAAAAATAAAGCCTTATACCGCTCAATTGAAGGAAAAATAATAAAGTTATGGTTCTCAGAATATGGCGACATAACTTACATTTTATTTTTGACAATCAGTTTTTTTACTTGTAAAAGTAGTAAAACATGAAAAATACTATATAAATTTGGTATCACCGTAATCCTATTGACCCCCAGAATAAATGTAACATGCCTTATTTACTGCCAGTGAACGCCGTAAAAAAACAAAAAAACAAAAGATTGAGGAATCAGTTTTTTTCCTATTCCACAAATCTACAACTCATCCCGCAAAAATAAACCCTCATACAGCAATATTGATGGAAAAATAAAAAAGTCATGGCTTTTGGAAGGTGGGGAGGACAAAATGAAAGTGAAAATCCGAAAAGTGTGGAGATAGTTTAACTGCAGTAAGATTAGTCACTTAATCCTGTATTGTCTGTAACGTAATCCCTTAGGCGTTTTTTCTTCCCCGTCTACCAAAAGCCATAACTTTTTTATTATTTTGTCGACATATCTGTATGGGGCTTGTTTTTTGTGGGATAAGTTGTCATTTTTGATGCCTCCTTTTAATGTACCATATAATGTACTAGAAAACTGAAAAAAAAATATTTGTGGGATGAAATGGGCAAAAAACTGTGATTATGCAATTTTTTGGGGGGGTTACGTATTTACAGTGTCCATCAGGCGATAAAAACGACATGTTCACTTTTTTCTATGGGTTGATATAATTATGACGATACCAAATTTATATATTTTTTTTATGTTTTACCACTTTTATATAAAAAACTTTATAAAAAAAATTGTTTGTGTCACCATATTCTGAAAGTCATAACTTTTTTATTTTTCTATCGGGTGAGCGACACGAGGTCTTATTTTTTGCAGGGTGAGCTGTAGTTTTATTAGTACTATTTTGGGATACATGCGACATTTCGATCACTTTTTATTCCACTTTTTAGTGGAGCTAATGTGACCAAAAAAACAGCAATTTGGATGTTTTTACGTTTTGTTTTTGTTTTTTGTTCACCTAACAGGTAAATAACTTTATATTTTAGTAGTTCAGACTTTTATCGACACGGCGAAAACATTTATGTTAACTTTTATTTTTTTTAACATTACTTCAGGGAAAAAATGGGAAAAGTTTTTTTTTCGAACTTTTAATACTTTGTTTTGAAACATTTCCCGAAAACTTTATTTACCAGCTTTTTAACTTTTCTTTACGAGTCCCATTAGGAGACTTGGACCAGCGACCGTTGGATCGCTTACATGATATTCTGACGTACTAATGTACAGTATTGCAGTATATTGTGTTTCTCCAAGTCTCCTATGAAGCCCTGCATAGGAGAACAAAGATGGCAGACCTAGGGGCCACCATTAGGCCCCCAGGCTGACATGATGACCAGCCGCACCCAGCGATCGAGTCGTTGGGCCAATTGCACATCGGAGATGGCTGCCCCCTGATTCTAATGCTTTAGATGCCACAGCATCTAAGGGGGTTAAATGGGCAGAATCAAAGGGATATAAGAAGGGATATAAGAAGATTAAACGTAGACAAGAAAGAGTGAGCTGTATCTGAAGTAACAATGGTAAGAGATGGGTCATCTCTAAGATTATATAATTGACTGTAATAATCCGCAAACAAATCTACTATCTGTTGTGGATCATGAATTACCGAACTGTCACTAGTTTTTATATATGGAATTTTAGCTTTAGCCGTTTGTTGTTTAACCCTATTTGCCAACAATTTACTGGGCCTATCTCCTTGTGTATAAAAGTTCCATTTCATACGTTTCAAGTTTTTCTCATATTGGAATAAATGTAAAGACCGTTATTTATTTCTAAGGGCTTTTAATTTGTCCCCAAGAGCAATTGAAGGGTGAGACTTCATAAGGTCTTCCGTCAAGGTTATCTCTGTTAAAAGAGAATCTATTTATTTAGATATAGCCTTTTTAAACCTAGCCGCTAATCATATAAAAATGCTTCTAATGTAGGCCTTATGAGTGCACAACAAAAGTTCGGGAGAAGAGGCCGTAGGGGCATTAAATTCAAAAAATTATTTTAAATCAGACTTAATAGAGGATTGCACATCTAGAGACCACAGTAGGAAAGTATTAAGTTTCCAAGAATATCGCGTGGAAAGATCATACTTAACTGAAATAGTGAGGTCAATAATAGCATGTACTGACCACGTAATTGTGCCAATATTAGAAGAAAGGGAATTGAGAAGAACCTCCCTATTTACCAAAAACATATCTATTCTAGAGTAAACTCTATGAGGGGAAGAAAAACTATAATCCTTTTTGGATGCATGCTGATATCTCCAAATATCATGTAACTGTTCTTCTATTAAAAGACTATGTAAGTCAGAGGATACATTATGTCTCCCTATGGAGCAATCTAATCTAGAGTTTGAAATCGCCACATATGATCAAACCTCCCTGTTGTATATCTTTAGCCTTTTTTTTTAATTACTTTTCTTATAAAGGGAAGTTGTCTACAATTAGGGGCATATATAGAAACTATAGTAAATACAATATTATTAATTTCACAGATAAGAATAACATATCTACCCTTCATGTCAAAGTTGGTCTGAATAGTTTTATAGGCGACCTAATTCTTGATCGCTATTGCTACTCCAGCCTTCTTTTTGGTAAAGGATGTAGAAAAGACATGAGGAAAACTGAAATGTTTAAGATGGTGTACATCCTTATTACGGAGATGAGTTTCCTGAATGCACAAAATATCACAATGGGACTTAGTAACTTAATTCCAGAACCAGGACCTCTTAAAGGGAGATTTTAGCCCATGGGCATTTACTGATAATAGCTCCATACCCATTGTCTAAGTTTTTTTTTTTTTTTACAACTTATAGGAACAGAATGCATACCATGAGCACATGACAGAATATAAGAACTTAACGTGAGTACCTTAAACATCCAGTATAGGCAATCAAATAAACTGTTTCCCTCTTTCAGGGAATAAAAACAGAGGCAAAAGTCAGTGAAACTTGTTAACTCCCAGATAGAAGAGTCACAAACTTGAACCGAGGACAAAAGTCATATGACAAGACTGAAGTAATCACGGTAATATACTTTGCAAATATACTATGTTTTCAATCTCCGGGACTGTTTATAGATCGGCTGACTTTTTCTGACCACATCATCATTTCATTATCATTTCTGGTCTAGCATCCATCGGGGTAGAGATCAGTCCCCATGTTTGAAGAAGCTCTCTCACCACTATTGGGGAAAGACATACATGCTGATTTCCTTTTCTTGATATAATGAGTTTGATTGGGAAACCCCATTTATAAGGAATGCCTTTTTCTCTCAACATTTTTGTCATAGGCATATATTCCTTTCTGCGGAGCACAGTAGCAGCAGATAGATCTGGGTAAATAGAAATGTCTTTGAATTTTTCTGGCAACTCAAGTGAACTTTTGAGAGCTCTAAGAAAGTCATCCTTAATGTGATAAAAATGTATTCTGGCTATAGTATCCCTAGGTAGTTGAGGTGCAATGTGCCTTGGTTTCAGGATACGGTGTATCCTATCAATCGTGAAGTCCAAATCAGTCTTATGGGGCAGCACCAGTGCCATGAGGTCAGTGAGGTATGGATGAAGAAGATCTGGCGTAACCGATTCCAGGATTCCCCGGAGCCTCACATTATTTCGCCTAGAACGATCTTCCAGGTCCAGAAGTTTTGTAGATCGCTGCACCTCTTCCTCTAATACGGAATTAGCATCTATTAAAGAGTTATTAGATTTGGCAAAATCTCCCATCTTGCGTTCAATATGATCCGTTTGGATTGCAATAGACTGGATATCTGATCTCAATTCGCCCACCACTTGGCGAAAATCTGACTGGAGTGAGTCTCTTAAAGGGAATGTGTCGCTAGAAATTTTTTTTTTTTTTTTTTTTAGTTAAACAGTTAGTGTATAAATGATTAAACATTGTTCTAATTTTTTACATTTTTTCACGAGTCAGGAAATATTATAAATTAGATTCTAATTTATAACATTTCCCAGTGCTGGTTAGTAGATGGAGCAATTCCCCAAATTGCAGCATTGGCATGTGGTAAAGCAACCACATTGCTTTATGCTGCAAAATTTGAGAATACACACTCGCTCTAGTGAGCTCACAGAATCCCCCCTCCTTTATCCTGGCTAGTGGCAGGAGAAAGGAGGGGATTGAACGGTCAAACCTCCTACACTGTGTGTCGCCATTTTTTGAGCGAACACACAGTGTAGTAGGTTTACATACAGTAGTAATCACACACTAAAACACGTACATACACAGACCTAACTTACCTGCTCCTGTCGCCGCCGCTCCCTCCGGTCCGTCTGCTCCGTCTGCTCCCTCCGCTCCAAGTGCTTGCTTCAGAACACAAGTCCGGAAGCCGCGACCGGAAGTAGTAATCTTACTGTCCGGCCGCGGCTTCCGGTCCACAAGAAAATGGCGCCGGACGTCGCTCGGCCGAAGAACTTCAATTTGGACTGTGTGGGAGCGGCGCATGCGCCGTTCCCACACAGACGGCGTACAGCATAGTGGATGGAACGGGCCCCGTTCGCATTCACTATGGGGCTGTATGTGCCGTATTCCATGTCTGTATGTGTCGTTAATCGACACATACAGAGATGGAAAAAAAAATGTCAGTCCCCATAGACAAGAAAAAGTTAAAAAATAAAAAAAGTAAAACACAAACACACGGGGGGGGGGGGGGGGGCGTGGCCAGCAGGCAACATGAGAGGACGTGTTGAGTGAGAGCTCCGTCCGGTAACCCGCAATATCTATAATCCTGCATAATCTCCTGAGACAGACAGACCTCTTTATAGCCTCCTGAAGTGGCACTGAGTCATGGCACCGATGGGTCCCACAAAAGGTACGTCGGCGGCGGAGAAATTGAAGAACTTTGCCCGGGACAGCGCTCAAAATGGCGCCGCAGAATCTCCGGCACAGCGCTCCAGGCCACCACGAGGTCAGAGCACCAGCACAACTCAGCAGGAGGAGACGGAGTCTGAGCCAGAGCTGACTCTGCAGCAGGTGTACGAACAACTGCTGCAGGCTATCACTCTGTCCACTACATCGCTGACGGGGAAGATAGAGGCGGTGAGGGTGGATCTGGGCCTGGTACGCCATGATATGCAGAAGCTGAGGGAAAGGGTAAAGGACACGGAACATCGAATCTCCGCCATTGAAGATGCTAATTTACGAATTCCCGCGAGATTGTCAGCAATGGAGGCCAAAGTGGAGATATGGCAGTAGAAATGTGATGACCTGGAAAACCGCTCACGCAGGAATAATATCAGAATTATTGGTTTACCGGAGCGAGTAGAAGGAATAGCGGCAGGCGTTTTTATTGAGCAGTGGTTCCGTGCCACCTTTCCTGAGGCGCATTTTTCAGCAGCATTCGCGGTGGAACGCGCACACAGAGTTCCAGCACGACCTCCTCTGCCAGGCATGCCGCCAAGGCCCTTACTGGCACGCTTACTTAATTGGAAAGATCGGGATCAGATTTTACAGATGGCTCGTCAACACCCTAATATTCAGCATGAGAATTCCCGAGTGCTCCTGTTTCCAGATTTCTCGGCGGAACTACAAAAGAAGCGTGCTACATTTATTGCTGTGAAGAGAAAGATGCGGGATCTGAATATATCCTATTCAATGGCCTATCCGGCTCGTTTACGTATTACTGATGGAGGGAAAGCGATTTTTTTTTGGAGATCCGAGGGAAGCTGAGGAATGGCTATCCTTGAGACCAGGTAACCGGAGGGTTTGAGTTGGGCCATGCGGGACTCGCTGTGCTGATAAAGATGCCGGAGGTCCAGACACGCAATGCGACTTTCCCTCTTGGTGAAGGGACTGGCAGATTGGGAAGCTGGAACTGGATACTCCATTTTGAATACCCGAAGCCATGTCGCAGGGAAGTCGACACATCCGTTAACCTTGTGGTCTGTCCGGTATTTCTTGTTGAGAATGTGAAGAGGTCTGATGGGAAATAGCAGGGAAATGTGGGTTGCTACAGTTGTTTTATCTCAGTGTAGGTTAACAGTACCATCTTTAATTGTATGCACAGACACCCCGTAACCATTAGCCACGGTATAACAGTTATACTTATACCTTCACAGGTTACTGATAAGTTTGCCCATGGGAGGGGTATACTCTCATGGAAGTCCCCACAGGGGGAAGTTTTGTTTTGTTGGATAACCGTTACACAGCTTGCTACACAATCTATGCAATATACAAAATTAACGATATTGGTATATAACTTGTATTATCTACAGGGGATAAGGGGGGGAACCCTCTGCAAACATGTAAGGGATTACTTGTATGGCTGATCTGAAAGTAATGTCGTGGAATATTAGAGGCATGGGCACCCCTCGCAAAAGAATTACTGTGTTTGCACACGTGAGGGAATTCGGACCGCACATTTTATGCCTCCAGGAGACCCGTCTCACGGCGGATACAATCCACCGTCTTATAAAACCTTGGGTCCAATGAGCAGAGCATTCGTAGCACACGTCATATTCTCGAGGGATTTCTATACTGGTTCATAGATCAGTGCGGTGGAATGCAACCAAGACGGTGAAAGATACAGAGGGTAGATATATATTTGTACATGCATACATTAATTGTGCGCCATTTGTTGTCATAGGGATATATGCGCCACCTCCAGCTAACCTGTCAATACTTCAGACAGAGGTTACTTTTGTAGCTAATTACCCTGAAGCCAAAGTCGTATGTATGGGAGATTTTAACCTTCTATTGAACCCGTATATTGACAAATTCGTAGCTCAGAACGAGGCTGGGGAGTTGCACCCACCTTCAAACTTGCAGCGACTGATAGACGAGATGGGATGGGTGGAGTTGTGGAGACTGAGACATCCCAAAGATCTTGAGTTCTCATGTTTTACCCCTGTTAGGGGGCGTTATCTAGAATAGATTATATGTTTGGATCGGCCTCCTTGGGTCCTAGGGTAATTGATATTGAATACGCCCCTCCCAGTGCTTCGGATCATGCGCCCTTGTAGGCGACATTTCGTTTATACGATAGACAAACTAGCAAATTAAACTGGAGGGTTCACCCATTTTGGCTCTCTCTGATAGGGACTAATGATCGTATTCCTGATCAGTTAAACCAATTCTTTGAAATCCACGAAGAAGAGACTGATATTTCCCTAAGGTGGGACACGTTTAATGCATATTTGAGGGGTTGTTTGCGGTCCACTATCTCATTTATCAAAAAGACATCAAGGGTAGAGGAAGATAGATTGGCAGGGACGTGCAGGGACTTGGAGCAGGCATATATCGAGGAGCCGACTGAAGACAATAGACTGCAATGGCAGCAGGCGGGCAGATTGTATCAGATACATCTCAGAGAGAAGGGGGATAGGAAGCTGTTTTTTCTTAAACAAAACGCCTTTGAACTAGGTAATCCGTCTGGGAGATTATTATCACAAATAGTACACTACAACCAATCATCCCCGGCCATTCTAGAGATCATGGATGAGGAGAGACGCTTTCTTAATGATGCCGAACAAATAGGGGATAGGTTTTGCAGATTTTATACTGATTTATATACATCCCAATGTGATTATTCGGAAGACTCCTTGTTGGAATATTTGGAGGGGATTACATTCCCGCAGTTAGCTGAGGAGCATAGAGACCGCTTAGATGAGGATATTACACTGGAAGAATTGCAGACGGCCGTGCAGGATTTAAATAATGGGAAGTCGCCTGGGCCTGATGGAATCCCGTTGGAAGTGTACTCCCGATATTTAGAGATTATTGGCCCTGAGCTGCTTCAGATGTATGCAGCAGCCTTTGAAAAGGGAGTTTTGCCCACTTCTTTATATGAAGCTACCATTATCATTCTACTGAATCCTGACAAAGACCCCGTGGAGTGTGGATCATACAGACCTATTTCCCTGCTCAATTTAGATTATAAGATCCTAACTAAAATTCTGGCAAACCGACTTAATCATATTATCACCTCACTCATACATGTGGATCAATCTGGTTTTATTCCCGGGAGATCTACTTCGGGGAATATTCGGAAGGCTCAGGCGGTTTCACAGGTAGGGGGGAAACTAAAAAAACAATGGGCGATGGCCTCACTTGATGCGGCCAAGGCCTTTGATTCAGTGGAGTGGAAATATCTGCAAGCGGTATTGTCTAAATTTGGGATAGGGTCGGCATTCTCCAAGTGGATATCTATTCTATATAAACATCCCAAAGCCAATTTATTGATTAATGGGAGAGGTACTTCCTTTTTTGAATTGAGCAGGGGCACCAGGCAGGGATGCCCATTATCCCCTCTTCTCTTTGCACTAGCCATAGAACCGCTGGCCATCCATATACGACAGGATCATATATTTCAGGGAGTAAAAATTGGAGACAGAGAAAGTAGAGTGGGTCTATATGCGGATTACCTGATCCTTTACATGTCCGAGGTACATGATACTCTCCCAAGGGCAATTGATATTGTGAATCGGTTTGGCCGATATTCTGGACTGCTAATAAATTGGACTAAATCGGCCCTGATGCCGCTTTGGGAGGTAGAATGGCCGGAGGTATACTATAATCTGCCCGTGGTCACTAACTTTAAATATTTAGGTATATACATTACAAAGCTCCCTGCAGAGTCTCATGATAAAAACATATATCCCCTAGAGGCCCTATGTATCGAGAAATTTAAGACATGGAAAATGCTGCCGCTGTCTGTGGCAGGTCGGATAAACTTGGTGAAGATGATTCTGTTACCTAAGGGATTATATTTACTGGAACATGCAAATGGTCCCATTCCGAGATATTTTTTTAATAAGCTACACACATTGACGGCTAGCTTTGTCTGGGGGAAATCTCGAAGGAAGCTTGCATTGGCCAAACTACAACGCCCACGGGATAGGGGAGGAATGGCACTGCCTGACTTCTACATTTATTTTTTGAGTGGTCAACTACGTTATTTGAAAGAATGGATAGGACAAGGCACAGAATCCTTTCCCGACTATGCTTTGGGACAGGTGCTGGGGACATCAGTCATGTGGCCGGTGTTGGAGAATCCCAATTTGTTTAGAGGGAGACTACTCCTACTCCATAGATTAGCTCACCAGGTATGGAAAGCAGCTAAGTTGATATATGGCTTTAGGGCCTTGGAGTAGGAGGAGACACCGATGTGGGGAAACCCCATGTTCACACATTTACAAATGATGGAGGGTTCGGAGTATTGGAAGGTGA
Organism: Rhinoderma darwinii; assembly: GCF_050947455.1. Lineage (NCBI taxonomy): Eukaryota > Metazoa > Chordata > Amphibia > Anura > Rhinodermatidae > Rhinoderma > Rhinoderma darwinii. The sequence goes on along the minus strand of NC_134687.1, from coordinate 377,244,781 downwards.
ATGGGGTGCTGTGCCTGGGGGACGTTTATAGGGAAAATGTGTTGCTATCGTTTACTCAGATGATGGAAGAATATGGTTTACATCGCACCCAGTTCTTCAGATATTTGCAACTACGACATGCGTTGAACGCTCAATTTAACACGCAGTCCCCATCTCTTTCGAAGTTCCCATTGATTGGAGTTCTAAAGACACAGGGACCCAAGGGCATTATTTCGGCACTGTACACATCTCCTGAATGTACGAACTGAGTCGCACAAACTTCCGGTGCAATCGGCGTGGAAAGCAGTTATCCCCGGCTTGTCCGAGGAAGACTGGTCAGAAGCCCTGGAGTCTCATATGTTGGTATCTCCTTCTGTTAATAATAGGCTGACCCAACTATACATAATACACCAATGTTACCTTACACCAACACTTCTACATCGAATGGGTCAGATACCGAACTCAGAATGCCATAGGTGCCACTCTTCAGGGGCAGACTTTATACACCTCATTTGGGAATGTTCACGCATCAGTTCCTTCTGGGAGGGGGTGCTTGAGGTTCTGAGGGACATTGTGTCGGTGCCTATACCCAAGACGCCGGAACTGTGCCTGTTGGGTTTGTTGCGGGAGGAGGATTGGCAATTGCATACCCGAGTGTTCCTTAGGGAAACACTATTCTTAGCTCGTAAAGCCATAGCCCTGAGATGGATGGCGGATACACCTCCCACGGTTGGGCAATGGAAATCCTTGGTTGACAATGTTATCCCATTTGAGAGAGTGGTGTACAGAAATAGGAAATGTGTTAATAAATTTGGGAAGATCTGGGATGGTTGGCTTGCATCATCAGGGACCTTGGGTATGGGAAATAATATGCATTCTCTATTACATTGATCGTCGAGGAGGAGAGGAGAGAGAGGAAGGAGAAATAGTGAACTAATGTGGTAAACAATTCAACGTTTGTACCTCTATTATCAATGTATGTATAATTGGTGCTAACTTGACCTATATCATAACCACCTACCCATATAAGGGAAGATGCAATGTTTGAATTGTAATTTGTGATGTATATCATGTCTGGAATACCATGTAACTACTTTGTATTCAATGTTCTGAGATATATAGTATCAATGGAAAGTTATTTATTTTATTCTTGTACTGCAAGCTTGGAGTTCAATAAAACGAGTTTAAAAAAAAAAACACAAACACACAAATAAATAAAACATTTTTTTAATAAAACACTAAAAGCAAATTGATATATAAAAAAAATAATTTGCGACATTCGTCCTTTAAAGAGTTTAGTAGTTTTTTCATGACATCTTCAGATAAAGGGTGTGAGCCTTATCTGACCTGCGACTCATTTTTCAAGCAGTCAGCCCTTGAAGATAGTGTAGGGGAGGATGGAGAAAGAAAAATGCGCCTATTTACTTCTTGTGGCAAAGAAGGAGGATTATGAAAAAAGTTTAGTAGGCTTAGATTTTGTATTCCTCTTAGATGTACCTCCCACGGCTAAAGTGAAAAAATGTACAAGATAGTCTGTCAGCTGTAGTTATCTCATATATCAGAAGCGGACATGAATAGATATGAAGGTCAGGTTACTGTAAAAAAAAATAAAAAATTCAAACTCTTTATTTGACAAAAAAGACATGATAAATCAGTAGACATTCCCACAAGTCGGGAGCATATATAGCTTCGCAGAGCTATGATAGCATTCTCAGTAGGAAACATTGTGAGAGAGATTGATACTTAAACATATGTTGCAGGAATAGCAAAATAAAATTTTCCTTATGATGGTAATTATATAACGATATATTAAAATATATGTATGAGTACGGTGTTAGTGAAAAACACGTAATCTCTTCCTAGATTATGTAGTAAAACTCAGTAAATGTTTGTCTCTAGGTGAAGTTGGAATATAATGTTCGAAGGTTACTGTCAATTTTGATCAGTTTCAGGGACCAACCCTGTATGAATTTGTGTGGCCTAAATAGCCAGCTTGGAATTTTCAGGCAGCTACATGAATCAGGGTGAGTATGTTATGCAAGTTGTAAATGAAGAGAGGGCCAACGCCCTGCAATGGCGGAGCAGTCCAGTTCTAACACCTCCACAGTATCATTAGAAGTGTCTAGCAGAGGGAAAACGCTCACCCTGTCACTACGGATCTGTTCACCAGCAGATTGAAGATCAGCGACTTGGAGAAATGCAGGTAAGATGTAATGAGGCTATTAGAATGCTGTATGTTCTGCCGCCGGCAAGATGCCGTATCCCGCTCCCCGGCTTCCACGTGTCAGCAGGCCGCAAGTGCAGGATATCAGAAAAGCAGTGTTTAGCAAATCCGCCGATATGCCTGCTGCTTAAGATAGAAGGACCGGAGATACTGTAATCCTGATGGAATGGAATTTTACCGTCAATAGGCTTAGTTGAGCTGTTTTAGTCCTCAGTCTGCAGGAGAGATTTTTTATGCATCTGCTCCCATGTCGGTTCAGGCCACGCCCCCAGAGCTCCTTCAGTTTTATCATTGGTGTCTTTTTGAATCCCTGATGAATGTCCTCCTTGCCCGGTGTGTGTGAGTTTTGGTTGGCGGCCTTCTCCTGTCAGGTTTGTAGCTTTGCCATACTCTTTACATTTTGTTATAATGGATTTAATGGTGCTCCATAGGATGTTCAAAGTTTGGAATATTTTTTTATAACCCAAACATGATCTATACTCTACCACAAGTTTGTCTCTGACCTGTTTGGAGAGCTTGGTCTTCATGCTGCTTAGTGATGTTGCAGACTCAGGGGTCTTTCTGAACAGGTGTATTTATACTGACATCATGTGACAGATCATGTGACACTTTCATTACACACAGGGGGACCTTATTCAACTAATGATATGACTTCTGAAGTGAATTGGTTTGAACAGACATTATTTAGGGGTTTCATAGTATATGTAGGAATACATATACGCTCACAATTTTTTTTTATTCTAATGTAACAATTTGGACTATTTTGTCAGGTCCATTACATAAAAATCAAATTTAAAAAATTCCACAAGTAACTGTATATGTCGGGAGTATTCCGGGCGGCTCTGACGTATCCCACTGTACAAACAAGATAATAAAAAGGTATGTTGTGTGTAATACATTTTTGTTGGGGGATGCCTGTGCATAGAAAAGCATAGTAGACTACTTTTTTTTGTACTGCAAAAGTATTCCGACACAGTATACCGACCATCATGTTCTGTGGGTATGTGGACCCACGGGGCCGTACCACCATAGCGGGATAGCAGCTGGCCAAAGAGAGTACCAAGTCAATGTCTATAGTTCGAGTAAGGGTACCTGTGGTAGCTCAGACAGTAGCGATGGTTAGGCTCGGATGGGACCTTGGCAGCAGACACCAGGTGTGGTGTAATACAGCAGAAGTGATAGGTGACACAACATGACTCCAACTCTAAGGCACAGGAACAAGGTAGCACAGGATACAGGGTACAGGTAGCACGAATGGGAACACTGGGTACTGGAAAACACTAAGGGACCATTTGCATGACTAACACGGGTAAACACAGCATTGCTCAGGCAATGAAGGAAGGGGCAAGGACCTTCTTATAGTCCAGGGTGAGTATGGGCTAATTACAGATTTTCTACATGTGCTCTGGCCCTTTAAGGCCGGGCACGAGCATGCGCGTGCACCCTACGGGACACCGCAGAATGAAGCGGAAGTGAGCGCTGGCGTCTTCTGAGGAAGAGACGTGACCCATCGCTCACAGATCCATGGCCACAACCGTCGGGGAGTGAGTAATCCCGACGGTCCGCGGCCATGGACGTTACACCGACTAAACCAGCCAAACAGAGTGTTCTATTGGCCCCTGTCGAGTGAAAAGAGCCTTATGGATACGTTTGGCATATAGACTGGGAGTTTTTCTCAGTGTATACACCAAACGTATAGTAGGCCTCAAATGACATAAACAGAGACTAAGCCAGTCTTACATGCAGCCACATGACCATGTCCCTGGTTTTTATCTCCTGCTTTTGTGGTGTTCCGTACACTGAACACGTGGTTTTCTCCCTTTTTCCTCCTTCCTATAGTACGGAATGTCTTTTATAACCCATTGACATTATTGTTAAAATAGAAGTATTGGTGGAAATCTATCTAATAAAATGTTGTTCACTCGTTTATATTAAATGAAAAAGGAAGTTTATTATGTACAGTAGCAAATATAATTATTAACTCTCATTAAATGTATTAACATTTATAGCCCATTACATGTAGGAAAATGTCATTGTTGTTAGCAATTCATATGCAATGTAATGTTCACTGCACATCCAGACCCTGGGGAAAAAAAACAAGAAATGCTTACCATGCTGTAAATAAGCAGCTACAGTAACTCCACCAAGATAGAAAAATACAGTAGTAAACTATGCTGAATGTATCTCTAAAATGGTCATTTTAACTTAATTGTAAAACAAGAAACCCTGAAGCAGTGTAATGAACGTGAAGCTGTTAAATAATAAATATCCATGTAATTAACTTTTGTGACGGTTATTTACCAAATGCAGCTAAAAGATTTGAAATAAAAACATTAAATTGTTTTCTTTTTTTAATAGCATTATTCAATTATTGCATGGCTGTCAAATAGGTCCTCATAAAAATAACTGTTCACTAATATATACACAAGCTGCTTTATGCCTGAGACATAAATAAAGATTTGATTCTTGAATTGGGTTCTATCTGGTGCCAAATATTTTTTTGTATAAAATTAGCCTATACATTGTTTCTTTGTATTGACTCACAGAGTGATTTACTGATACTACATACACTGAATATAATATTGGCCCAAGCTTCATTGAAGGGACAGGACCAGGGGTAGGCGGAGTAGGCAGCCGTCTAGAGTGCCATTGAGGGAAGGGGGCATAATTAATGGATATTCATAAATAGTGATGGGTAGTATGCATTATAAATAAGAATGAGGAAGGGGGAAGGCAGGGAACATTCTAATCAATGATAGTCCATTCGACAGCTCTCAAGCTGAACTTTAGAGACTGAGGATAGTACAAAATAGAACATGTAGAAGAAGGTAAGGGAGGGGTTTAAATCTTAGAACTTGATTTCGCACTATTGATCCAGAGGACGGCATACAAGCCTTTCTTGAAGCCATATTAGCCTTTCTTGAAGTTGCTAAAACCAATTCCTGAGCTAGGCTATTCCACAGATTTACAGCTCTTATGATAGAGAAGACTTGTTGTCTGGAGGGTTAAAGTTTTTTTTCTCCAGACGGAGGGAGTGCCCCCTTGCCTTTGAGGGAACTTTAATTGGAACAGCTTTTCATATTTTTTCATGGGCCATTTTTATATTTTTTTCATGCCCCCCCCCCTTTAATTCTTTGCTTAAGACTAAATATATTTTGTTATTTTAATTTTTACTAATAATGAACATTCTCCAGGTTTCTTATTAATTTTGTTGCTCTTCTTTGCATGTTTTCCAACTCCAGGGCATCCTTTCTATGAACCAGTGTCCAGAACTGAACTGCACAGTCCAGAAGAGGCCACACATACTCCAGCGTGTTTTAGGTTAAAGAGGATCTGTCACTAGTTTATTAATTCCCCATCTCCTAACTAATCTAATAGGCGCTATGATGCTGATAACTACAGTGCGATTTTTTATTTTTTTTTCAAAATGTTTATTTGCAAAGTTATGAGCATTTTTTTAAAAATCCTAATTTGTCTATACTTGCCAAATGGGAGGTTACTCTATCTTTTCACTCTGGGCAGTGTAATGTTTTCTGTATGATGCTGTCCAATCAACATACAGCTTCTCCCCCAGCCCAGCAACACAGCCTGATCATATAGTACACAGCTTCCATTCCCGACTGTGTTTTCAACTGGTGATATCTCCGGTTGTTTCACAGCTAGAACTGTTCTAGGTGGTCCATAGCCCGAGATATGGCTGTTTTAAGTGATCCTCCTTCCCTCTAGAATGCTTCTCATACTGTGTGAAACAGTTTCATGCTGATAGGACAGCGTCAGAGGCAGGTTTGCCAACCGTCCTTAAATTGACGAAACAGTTTGCAAAAATAGGTGAAAAAAGCACAGTCCACGATTTTTTCTTATTTTCACGGAACTTTGCACTGCACATGCGCCAAAATGTACATGCGCAGTGCAAAGGAAGAGTGACCGCGGCCGGGAATATTTTCAGATTCCACTTGACTTCTGCAGAATCTGAAATTATGCAGGCCGGCCGCAGGCAAGTGAGGTCGGTGCCAGGAGTGGACCAAGCCATGTCATGTTAGCGACTTGAGGTCAGGTGACTCAGGTCAGGTAACTGGACTGGTCCACTCCTGGGCCGTCACCGACCCCAGTCAGAAGTGGAACGCCGCCACTGCATGGCCTTCTAACGGTAATTCATGTCAGGCAGAGCGGAGAGTAGTAACCTATCACTTACGCTCTCCGCTCTGTTTGCATTGTGGTGTTTTTTTTCCAGGTGGGGGGCTGTGTGGTGCAATTTTCAAGGGGGGGCAGTGGTGCTATTTTCAAGGGGGGCAGTGGTGCTATTTTCAAGGGGGGGCAGTGGTTCTATTTTCAAGTCGGGGCTGTGGTGCTATTTTCAAGGGGGGCTGTGTGGTGCTATTTTCAAGGGGGGGGCTGTGTGGTGCTATTTTTAAGAGGGGCAGTGTGGCACTATTTTCAAGGTGGGGCGCTGTGTGGCACTCTTTACAAGGGGGGCTGTGTGGCGCTATTTACAAGGGAGTGCTATGTGGCGCTATTTACAAGGGGGGATGTGTGGCTCTATCTACAAGGCGGGCTGTGTGGTGCTCTTTACAAGGGGGAGCTGTGTGCTGCTCTATTTACAAGGGGGGCTGTGTGGCGCTATCTACAAGGTGGGCTGTGTGGCGCTATTTACAAGGCAGGCTGTGTGTGGTGCTATCTGCAGGGGGCACGTTTACTGAGGGGGCACTTTTATTTTGTCGAGCACTGAGGGATCATTATTACTGTCTGGGGCACTGTGGGTTACGCGTTTGTTTAGACTGGGATGGGGTATAGGTGGGGAGGGTGCTGAAAAGCGAGAAACCAACATGTCTGTGTCAAATTCTGCAGATTCGAGTCATTGCTGGAATAAATCAGTCACAGTGGTCTAGGCTTGATGGGGAAAAAAAGGGAAAGTGAACGTCTCTAATCAGAGAAAACATCACCTGAGTTAGCGGGGGAAAGCTACAGGCGGAGCTGTGATTGGTGAGTCACTCCTAGCACACTGCACAGTGCACAGGAAATGATTTTGTAATTTGTCCGTAAAAAAATATTTCTGTCCGTGATTTTTAGTTCAATTGTCCAGAAATTTCTGAAGTGGAGGTTGGCAACCCTGGTTAGAGGCTGTGAGGTAGCTCCACCTCAGGAGAAGGTGTTGACGCCCATTTGTCAAGTATAGGCTCACATGCATATTTAGAAAAAAGCTCATAAAAATGTCAGGATTAAGGGCCTTTGTTAGGTCCCCGACTGCCGTGGCAACCCATTAGCGGCCCGCTATCATGTTTGTGGGCTGCCGATGGGTGACAGAAGGAGCTTCCTCCCTATTTTAAACCATTTAAATACAGCGGTCACTGTTGAATCGCAGCATTTAAGGGGTTAAACATCCGGGATCGGTGCTATCTGTGATCCCGACCATTGCAACGCCGGGCTCCCCCGGTGATCGCTTGGGCACAGCGGTACACTTAGAAACTGCTGGGCAGCCTGCCTGATCTAATAGTATGGACGTAGCTATTAGGTTGTAAGCCAGCATGATGCACTACATGTAGCTGTGTAACTTGCACCATTATAGAGGCTATATCTGTGTGAAATTATAATACTAAGTAGCCACCCCCTCATAAATAGTAGGTGTGAGGAACTACTCATTATTTTGCACCTGCGCAACCTACCTCCATGTAGCATTGTGCTTGTCTGCATCCTGCTGGGAACTGGTTTTAACCTGCGCTTGTATCAATAAGTATGGCCTTTTTCTGTGTTTTAGGCCTCTTTCACGCGGGAGTATTTTGGTCAGTATTTTGCTTTAATATTTGGACGCCAAAGCCAGGAGTGAAACTGAAACAGAGAAAAATATAATGGAAAGATTTGTACCTCTTTTCGTATTTTTGACCCACTCCTGGTATTGGCTTGCAAAGACTGATGCAAAATACTGACCAAAATACTGGCATGTGAAAGAGACCTAAAAGTCAATTTCATCCCAATTTCTGTGATTTTATTTATAAGCTAAATATGGGTTAAAATACCAAATAATGATTTACCGCACCCACGGTTCTGTGGCCCCCCATCATTTTTTTGTTTTATAACAAATGCAATGCAGTGGTGACGTGTTGTCCCAACCTATAATCGGAGCGACCAATAATGTCATTGTTGTAGAATGGTAAATAAAGATTGGTGGAAGACCAATGAACCGTCAGCGAGCGCAATGAGTAATTTGAAAGGTGAGTAAATCATTATTTGTTATTTTAACTCCTATCCAGCTTACGGACACATTTGTTAAAACCTGGAAAAATCCTTTAAACAATTAAGTTATAAAGTAAATTTTTGTTAACGTCAACGATATAATTTTTTTTAACACATTAATTTCATTTACAAATTCACATACATTAGCATATTGCTATTTTCGCTTTTTGTAAATTGAAAAGCAACCGTGAATAGGAATTTATTGAGATGATATCAGTTTATACTCAGGCCCTTATATGAAATACACTGTACTTTATATAATGTTTTAAAGCAAAATTATTAGCTGTGATATGTAAATATTCTACAAATACTTTACTAGTAAGCTACTGTACGTCAATTACACATCAGTGAATTGATACATTGAATTTAAATATTTAAGAATTGCCGTGTCATTCATATATTCTGTCAGCATATTTGATCTGAACATCCATTCATAGGAGGGGAAAAAGCAAATTAAAAGTTCAGACGTTTTGTGTCAGCCTGTCTTTGCAATCACTGACCTTAATGGAGAATCATGCCTCCAATTATTTTGATAAATCTACTTTACCTTTACAGAATTATAACCATAGCAATTTCCATTTTTCATGCCTATATGTGTAAGAGATGGTGACAAAGTAGTGAGAAGGAATATTTTTTTCTCCTCTTTGATCTTGACAGTGCTAAGCACAATCTTGCAAAATGTAGATGTAAATAATGGTATAGTATTACAATTGTGCTCTGAATTAAATGACTAGGACTTGTTGAAACCCATGCTTAAAATATAAAAACCCAAAGCTTTATTGCATTGCATTTTTAAAATACAGCAGTTCTTTTTTCAATTGTAGCTACTTCTTATTTTTTAAATTGCTATGTGAGCTTAATACATATTGCATTGCATTAATTCAAACACTAGGCATTATTTAACACATAGCCTATAAGAAATCTATGAAATTGGGAAATACTAGTAAAAGTACTTGATAAAACAAATACTTAAAAAAATATGTATGACTTTATAAAGACCTCTATACATGCTTGTATTACATTGTTGTGTGCAAATATTATTTGTGGCACTCTGTGTGTATTCTGGGTGCTGTAGGTAGGGTTCCCACCCCATTAACATTCTAATGATAGACTGGAGCTTTCCATTTAGATATGCATATAAGGTTTATTCGGAAATAGGCAAAATAAGGTATGTTTCAGCCTATTAACACAGTCCTTTTTCAAACACTGCAAACATAATGCAGAAATAATACTCATTAGGAATAACATAAAAAATACACAATATTGCAATAGCTGGTACATAGATGTCAAATAAATGTATATTAAATACATAAGTGAGATTGAAGTCAGAACCTGGAAAAGTTGACCCCCTTAGTGCTCCTGTAAATAGAGTACAGATGGCCGGGTGGTGGCCATAAAGATAAATAAATACACTGAATACCAGGTGAGTTCATTGTAAATGCTCCAAAATCCATGAAATTAAAGGCAGTGTGAGGTAACATCCATCGATCCCTAATAACAATAGTAGGCAGTTCTTGCCAATCGCTGGCATGGCAATGAAGGATATGGTATATAGATATACATAATGGAAACAACATGATAGAAATAATAAGGTTATATAACAGGGTAATACTGGCATGTCTGAGTAAGGATTGTCCCCTGTACTCACCTATTGCTGCTGGATAAGGGGTTTGTATGCAGAAACCAAATGGCGCTGTATGTAGGGTATGTACTACCACTGGTGTGTGCTAGCTATAGTGCAACCCACACTCTGTTTATATAGAAGGTTGGGTTTAGTGCCAGAGAGAATGGTGCCTCTCCAAACGTAGGAGGGTATTCAATAGGAGGAAAGGACTGTAGGGACGGGAGAAGTGTACTGGTGGCATCACTGCTCGTTAGTGGGGAAAGAGCGTCCAATAAGGGCATAGAGATATGTCACCTGATGTGACGGGTTGCGCAAGGAAGAAATGATTTATTCATGCGTGCATCTATGGGAAGATATCTGGGACTATGACGCGTAGTGCACTGTGTTAAGTGGTAGCGGACATGACCAGCGTCCAGTGTTACGTAGGGCCAGGGGAGGGGCATGCGCGGTCGTGCTTATGTCAATGCGCATGTTCACATGAAGAACAGCCTTGGGTATGCACCGGTGTATGTGCAGGGTTATAGCGCTGACGTGTCCTATGTCGTGTGGATAGTATGAAGTGGGCGGATCAACCTAATACCAGGCAGGAGAGGTTGGGCGAAGGTGTGAATGTAGGAGATGGACTGATATCTATGCAACGGGAGACGCACAGTATGATTATAGAGAGAATACAAACAGAGAATACTCTTATGTTCTTTGGATAAATAAATAAAATGATACCCCATGGATGGATAAAACGCTTCAATAGGGACCAGCACTGGGTCAGCGAGCCTGGAAAAAAATACAAAACCTAGTTAGTACAGAAGTTACAAGAAGCTATAGATATCATAGTCTCTATTCAACCCAAGGGTTGAGAGGCATTGTAGCTTATGGATCTAGTAAGCCTCCCTCTTTTTAACATCTTTACCCTATCACCACCTCCTTGGTTTAGGTACGTGTTCCAAGACTTGGAATTGAAATTGTGACATTTTATGTTTGGCCTCATGATAGGGGATGGGTAATAGTACGTTTTTACAACGAATGGTCAACTTATGCTTACGGATGCGGTTGCTCATGGTTTGGGTGGTCTCCCCTATGTATATAAGTGCACACAAGCATTTGATCAAGTACACTACATACTTGGAGTCATAAGTGAAGGATTCTCTAACAGGGAACGTCTACCCTGAATGGGGGTGATGAATATTCCTACCCCTAAGTAGGTTAGAGCATTGTGTGCAATGTAAGAATGGGAATGTGCCCTTCTTGGGTGTATTGAGAAAGCGTTGTCGTGGCGTCATGATCTTGCAACTTTCGTCAGCTTTAACTAGTTTGTCACTAAGGTTTTTGGGTCTTTGTTTACATGGGAGAATAGGTGACTGGCATTCCTCGATGGTGGAGAAGCCTTGGTTGGAATGTTCCAATGTCCCCTAATTACGTTTTGTACCTAATTGGCTATGGGGTGCTAGTTGTGTATGAAAGGTATCATTTTACCAATAAGGGGTCTTCTCTCTGATATGGGTTGTCAGTTACTCTGAACGACTGATGTGTGGCACCCTCGTTCTATGAACTTTTCTGCCATTTCGTTAAGTCTGATGATTAGTGTGGGTGCATCAGCCTTGATTCTTTTAACTCATTCAAATTGTGAACAGGGAAGTGATTTCTTAGTCAAGTCTGATGGTTTTTGTGGGTGTGTCATCCACAATTCTTTTAACTCGTTTGAATTGTGAATGGGGAAGTAATCTCTAAGTTGCTATGGGGTGGCAGCTGGTAAAGAGGAGGAGACTACTGTATTGTGATATTTCTCCTTTCTGTACAAATCCGTGGATAATGTGCCTCTAGGTGACCTACAGACCGTATAATTGAGAAAGTTCATCGACTGAGGATCATGGTTCAATGTGAATTGTAACTTTGGGTAGACAGAATTAAGATGTTCATAAAATGTTGAAAGGTAATGCAGGGGTCCCCCACCATATGCAACATATATCAATATACCTTTTCCAGGTGATGGAGTATTTGGGAAAAAGTGCATGAGGATAAATATAGGTCACCCTCAACATCGGCCAAGTAGCAATTTGCTTATCGGAGGGCCAAATTGTATGCCATCGCAGTCCCTTGTTTCTGTAGAAAAAAAGTATGAAACATAAAAATGTTTGAAGTCCGTACCAAATTCAGTATGTCCATGTAGAAGGCGGTCAGGTTGGGGTTAACTTGTGAAGACATTAGTGATTGCTGAACTACTGAAAGGCCTTTATGATGTTGGATAGAGCTGTACAAGCAAGTGACGTCCCAGGTTACCAGGAACAGCTCATCTAGTAACTCTGGTAGCATTCTAATAATCTGTAAGAATGCTTATATGTCAAGGAGGAAGGATTTAGTGGTCTTAATGAGGGGTGTTAATACCTTTTCAAGAAGGATGGCCAGAGGGGAAAGGACAGAGTACATGGAGGCTACAATCGGTCTCTGGGGTTATTGGATAGTGATTGGTCAGGAAAGTCATGACCGACTCAACTATAGTACCACTGTTCAGATATTTTAATAGGGTCTTGCGTATTTTCTGAGCAACCATGGTAGATGGGTCATGTGTTCATTTCTCATATGCTTGTGTGTCCTGAAGCTGGCGGTGGATTTCCCAAACATAGTTTGTCCTATCCATAACTACCAGGGCGCCCCTTTTATCAGCTGGTTTAATGATAATGGTCTTAGGGAGTCTAGGGTCTGTCTGTCTAAATTAGTGGTGTTTGACGGATATTTATATGTACTCCTGGCCAGTTCATCTTTGTCAAATTAGTGAAGAGGGAAATATAACATTTCAAACGTCTCTATCGCTGGAATGTTCCTAGATGGTAGAAATGTGCTCTTGTTGTGTGTAAATTTTTCGCAGTTTTTTTTCCCCATTTAAAAGTGAAGACCAATTTCCTGATAGTGGGGGTCCACGTGATCACCCTCCTTCCCTGCACAGCGAAGTTCTTGTGCAGTTGCTGTGCAGGTAACTGCAACACAGGCCCATCCACTTGAAGGGATTTTCCCACAAACACATGTGACCCCCTATCCACAAGAAGGGGGATACAGGTGTGATCGCTGGGGGTCTGACCGCTGGGATCCCCAGTGATGAGGAGAACAGGTGACCAAAATTTCCCCAAAGTGCTCTTAGAATTGAGCGCTGGTACGTATGCTTAACCAGCGCTCCATTAATTTCTATGGAGCTGCCCGAGACACCGGTCTGGGAAGTCCCATAGAAATTAATAGAGCGCTGGCTAAACATGCCCACTATTCTCATTGAGCACTTCGGAGGACTTGCGGTCCCCTGTTCTACTTATCCTGTATATAGGGTATACATGTGTTTTGTGGGGCAACCATTTTAAATGGGGCTTTGTTGCATTTTCCTTTCAAAGTTTGTGGCCAGGAGAGTCTTTCTTCAGTATATCAGCGGGGTTCCCAGAAGTAAGACCCTCATCAATCAAAGTGATAGCATAGTATAGCAACATATAATTCATATGAGGTGAATAACCCTTTAATTCAAAGTATAACTAAATAGCTAAATATGTTAAGTTTGTTTTTAGTTCATGCAATCAAACATTTTATCTGTACTATGGGCTGTCTGCTTCTATCCAGTGTCATAAAGCCCTGCAATTTGTTCCCTGATACTCTGCTGTGTGTTTAAGGCTCTGTTCACATCTCATCAGTATGCCACTGTATAGCTATAAATTAGCATATATCATCAATTGACCCAAATGTTAAAAAAAATATATAAAGCGCGCTATGCGTTTTTTTTCCCCAGTGGTCCAAAGTTTAGGAAAGCGCAGTCTGCACATACCAGCTTGTTGGAGGCAAAAAGGACAAAGTGAATAAGAGCCTATAGCTATGTTTGGCATCTGTGCTGGGAGCTTTCAAGACGCTTACGCCTGAACGTGATCACTAGAGATGAGCGAACCGGGACAACCGAACCCGGTTTCGGTCCGAACATCGGGAAAAGTTCGGTTCGCAGCGAATCCGAACTTCACCGGGTTCGGCCGAACACGTTTTGACCGAACCTGGTCAAAAACATTATACAAATCGGCAGCCACTTGTCTCTATCAATCACTGATAGAGAAAAGTGGCTTCTGATTAAAAATAAAATAAAAAGAATTTCATATGTACCCGGTCGTTGTCTTGGTGACGAGTCCCTCTTCCTCCAGTCCGACCTTCTTTCCTGACGCGGCAGCCTGTGATTGGCTGCAGAGGCCGCGGCAGCCTGTGATTGGCTGCAGCGGTCACATGGGCTGTAACGTCATCCAGGAATGTCGGGCCGGGTGTCGAGAGGGACGCGTCACCAAGGCAACGGCCGGGAGACCGGACTGGAGGAAGCAGAAAGTTCTCGGTAAGTATGAACGTCTTTTTTTTTTTTTTTTACAGGTTACTCTATATTCTGATCGGAATTCACTGTCCAGGGTGCTGAAACAGTTACTGCTGATCAGTTAACTCTTTCAGCACCCTGGACAGTGACTATTTACTGACGTCGCCTAGCAACGCTGCCGTAATGACGGGTGCACACATGTAGCCACCCGTCATTACGGGGCCTCATGCACACGACCGTAAAAACACCCGTTATTACGGGTCGTAATTACGACCTGAAATAGCGGGCCCATAGACTTCTGTTAGCCACGGGTACCTTCCCGTTTTCTCACGGGAAGGTGCCCGTGCCGTTAAAAAGATAGAACATGTTCTATTTTTTTATTTTACGGGCCGTGCTCCTATACTTTATAATGGGAGCACGGCTCGGAAAAACGACCGGCTGACTGTGGCCAGCCGTGCCCGGCCGTGCTCATCTCCTGAAATACTCTGTGCTGCCTTAAACTCTGTGGACAGGTCAGTATCCTGTTTCTTTTAAATGCTGCTGGGGAACCCCCTCGATCCACTATATAAGGCTGCGCTACAGTGTTTGGGAATAAGTGACTGGGGCAGAAGAGGATGGAGGTGCAGCCTTATATAGTGGATCGAGCGGGTTCCGAAGCAGCATTTAAAAGAAACAGGATCCTGACCTGTCCACAGAGTTTAAGGCAGCACAGAGTATTTCAGGAGATGAGCGTGCGGATCTTGTGCGGGGTGGTGACTTGCTAATCATGTGAAGGTGTTATTGAGGACAGGAGTGGAGGAGAGGTAACAGACTGAGAGCTACGTAATGGTAAGAGCAGAGTTCACAGCAGCACAGAATCTGCACGCTCCTCTCCTGAAATATTCTGTGCTGCTGTGAATTCTGCTCTTACCATTACGTAGCTCTCAGTCTGTTACCTCTCCTCCACTCCTGTCCTCAATAACACCTTCACATGATTGGCAAGTCACCACCCCGCACAAGATCCGCACGCTCATCTCCTGAAATACTCTGTGCTGCTGTGAACTCTGCTCTTACCATTACGTGGTGACTTGCCAATCATGTGAAGGTGTTATTGAGGACATGACTGGAGGAGAGGTAACAGACTGAGAGCTACGTAATGGTAAGAGCAAAGTTCACAGCAGCACAGAATATTTCAGGAGAGGAGCGTGCAGATGTTGAAGAGTGTATGACGCTGAGAGGCCGCGGCAGCCTGTGATTGGCTGCAGAGGCCGCTGCAGCCTGTGATTGGCTGCAGAGGCGGTCACGTGACGTGCGTGACCGCCACTACAGCCTCTGATTGGCTGCAGCGGCGACATGGATGAAACGTCATCGCTGGAGGCCAGACAGGAGGAATGTAAGTATGAACGTATTTATTAATTTTTTTAATTACATTAAAATTGTATTTTCCGCGCGCCGAGCTTGGAACTGTCAAGGTTGCTGAAAGGGTTAGTGCAGCCCATTAACTCTTTCAGCACCCTGGACAGTACCATGCTCGGCGCACGGAAATTACAGGTTTGGAAAGAACTAGTTCGGTCCGAATCGAACTTTTTCGTGAAATTCGGCGAACTAGCCGAACCAAACTTTTCATAAGTTCGCTCATCTGTAGTGATCACATTGCGAGAATTTTTTTTCATTGCCTTTTTTCATTTTTATTTTCAAAAACAATTTAAAAAAGTGCTAGATAGCTCCACCTTGTTTTTCCCATCAAAAAGGAACAATGCCTAATTAGCGTCAGGTGCTATGGCTGATATGACTTATGGCATGATCATGCCGATACACTTAAGGGTGCAGTCACACGTGGCGTATTTGCCTTGTATTTTACAATATAAGTCTATGGAAAAAATATTTTGTACGCAAGAAATCTGTCTGAGTTGCGGAACATTTTTCCCATTGGCTAATACGCTACGTGTGACTGCAAACTAACAAGCCATCCACTTGTGTCAGCAACATATAATTAGAACAGGTTTTCAAGTGGTTGGCGGCATCACAGCTAGGAGATGTAGCCTAGGCAACCTGGCAATGCTAAACGTTTTATACTGTAATTTCTATGAATTTTGGTATATATATATTATTGAGTTTGGCGAATATTTCACATACTCATCACGACAACTATTCTCCTAGTTATGAAAAATTAGCTTCATGTGTTCCATCACTTTAATAATGGGATCCACATTTATCTTGATAAAAGATACATGCCCTATGTTACAGAGCCACCCCCATTTGCTTTCTTCCAGACAGTCTCATTGATCAAGATTTACTTGATAGATGGAACAGAAACTGAAACAACGTTAATAAACAAAAAAATATATATTTTGAGTAATATTTTGCTATTAAGAGTGCCATATTTATTTCCAGGTAGAAATACAATTATATATTGTGAAAGAAAGTTTTGTCTCTCTTCTGAGTTATTTTTTACTGAAAATCTCAAATGCAATTCAACAACAATAAAAATGATGAAGAATCAAAAAGAAATGCAGATGAAGTTGATGAAACATGTGATACAAAGTAGAAAAATATGAAATAAAAATCATTAACATGAGTGCTTTAATTTTTGCCTTTATTTTTCTAGTTGCATGTGTGGCAAATACTTCTTCAAAGAGGAACCTACTCTGTATTGTGTTCCAGATGCAATTTCAAAATTATTTCCATTGTAACCTGAGATTTTACTTGTTCCACAAGAGGTGCTACTCTTTTTTTACATCTAATTTTTTTTAATTATTAGGCTTTGTTTGGACTAAAAAATATGACATAATAAATCAGTCATTAAAAATCACCTTGATTTGTACCTTGATGAGTAGAAAAGAAAAGAGAACAAAAAGTTAAGGATATAATATATTAGATATGTCTAGTGAAAATGTGTAGTTATTGTCTAAAAGTATTTATTAATGAATGACATTATCACCATGTAAAATAAGAAGCAGTTCATGACAATGTGAAATTATCTAATGTCATGCATTGAAGAAATAATGAAGGTTCCAGACCCCATTGTTACATACTTCGGTTCCTATGTACTCTTGCATAACCACACCCTGCTGTTGCAGTAGATCTGGGGTTTACTCTTTCTGTTCTGTGCTCTTTTGATATGCAACATGGTGTAGAGGAGAAGGCTTTGGGTTCCTAGAGCACTGGGCTGACTTTTCATTGGGGTACAAACTGTATTCTGCAGATGATTTGCACCTATATGGAAGGGGGTCCGCTGTGCCTGGGGGAGAGAATTCTAGCTTGGGTGGCGGAGAATTTAAACTAGGGCTGAGGAGGGAGGCCAATGTAGAAAATAAAGGGGTAGTCAGGTTAGAGAGGGGTCAGACTTTATTGGTGGGGGGGAGAAACAGACTGTGGGGAGAGGACTAGACAACAGGATAGAGAGATCCTTTTGTTACAAAACAGCAATGAAAATGAAATTAAAAATGCCCAAATAATGTCAAATAATCACATTTCTGATACTGAAAGTGAAAAAGTGAAAGGCAAGTTAAAGTGTATGTTCACAAATGCCAGAAGTCTAGCAAGCAAAATGGGGGAGCTGGAGGCCTTGGTACTGGAGGAACATATAGATATAGTTGGTGTTGCTGAAACATGGCTGGACTCTTCACATGATTGGGCTGTAAATCTACAGGGTTTTACACTGTTTCGGAAAGACAGGACAAATAGGAAAGGCTGTGGTGTATGTCTGTATGTGAGAAGTGATATGAAGGCGAGTGTGAAAGAGACATTAGAGGGTGAAGATTGCGAGGAGGTTGAAACCTTGTGGGTGGAATTACAAAGGGAGGTAAATACTGAAAAAAAATACTTTTGGTGTAATCTATAGACCCCCCAATATAACTGAGGAGATGGAAGTTCAGCTATATAAACAGATGGAGCGGGCTGCACAGGCGGGTACTGTAGTGATAATGAGAGATTTTAATTACCGGGATATTAATTGGTGTCATGGTTCAGCTTCAACTGCAAAGGCGAGAAATTTCCTCAACCTGTTGCAGGAAAATTTTATGGGCCAGTTTGTGGAAGACCCGACTAGAGGTGAAGCTCTGTTGGATCTGGTCATTTCTAATAATGCAGAACTTGTTGGGAATGTCAATGTTCGTGAAAAGCTCGGTAACCGTGATCACAATATAGTTAAATTTTACCTACACTTTAAAAAACAAACACAGGCTGGGAGGGCAAAAACACTTAATTTTAAGAAGGCCAATTTCCCCAGGATGAGGGCTGCAATTCAGGATATAGACTGGGAAGAACATATGTCAAATGATGGTACAAATGATAAATCTGAGATTTTCAAATCTACTTTGGGTAATAATAGTGCACAATTTATTCCTATAGGTAATATGAAATGTTAAATACTTTTGTGTCAAAAAAGACAAAAGTATAGTAGGTATGATACCTTTATTGGCTAACCATAAAAGTTCTATATGCAAGCTTTCAGAGCACAGAGGCCCCTTCTTCAGGCAGTTTACAAATGAATGACTTAGAAAAAAGCACAACATTTAGATGTTACACAAAGACAATTAGTACATGAGGTGATACATCATTAAGATAAGCCGGGGCAATAAAACTGAGGTTATAGGGGTGATGACTTAGGAGTTAAGTAACAAGCATAAACTACTAAAATTAAACAACACATGGCTTACACCTTCTGTAAAAAGAGCAATACATGACAAAAAAAGGGCATTCAAAAATACAAATCTGAGGGCACAGCTGTAGCCTTTGTAAATTATAAAGAGCTTAATAAAATCTGTAAAAAGGTGATAAAATGAGCAAAAATACAAAATGAAAGGCAGGTGGTCAAGGATAGTAAAACAAATCCCCAAAAATTCTTCAAGTATGTAAATGCAAAAAAACCAAGGTCTGAACATGTAGGACCCCTTAATAGTGGTAATGGAGAGTTGGTCACAGGGCATCAAGAGAATCCAGAGTTACTAAATGGGGTTTTCAGTTCTGTATATACAACAGAAGAAAGAGCAGCTGATGTAGCCGGTGCCAGTGTTAATATATCAGTTGATATACTGAATTGGCTGAATTTAGATATGGTCCAAGCTAAATTAAATTAAAAAAACAAGGCACCGGGACCAGATGGGTTACACCTTAGAGTTCTTAAAGTGCATAGTTCAGTTATTTCTGTCCCCCTCTTCATAATATATAGAGATTCTCTAGTGACTGGTATAGTGCCAAGGGACTGGTGCAGGGCAAATGTGGTGCCTATTATCAAACTAGGTCTTCCCTGGGTAATTATAGACCAGTAAGCTTAACATCCATCGTGGGGAAAATTAGTGGCTATTGAGGGACTATATACAGGATTATGTGACAAAAAATAGTACTATAAGTGACAGCCAGCACGGTTTTACTAAGAACAGAAGTTGTCAAACTAACCTGATTTGTTTTTATGAAGAGGTAAGCAGAAGCCTAGACAGAGGGGCCGCTGTGGATATAGTGTTTTTGAACTTTGCAAAGGCATTTGACACTGTCCCTCATAGACGTCTAATGGGTAAATTAAGGACCATAGGTTTAGAAAGTATAGTTTGTAATTGGATTGAGAATTGTCACCACATTATAAGTGGCCTATATTGTACATGATGTGATCGGCGCTTTAATGTAGATTACAGCAGTGTTTTTTATTTAGAAAAACGATAATTTTTGACTGAGTTATGACCTATTTTAGCTTTATGCTAATGAGTTTCTCAATGGACAACTGGGCGTGTTTTACTGTATGCCCAAGTGGGCGTTGTGGAGAGAAGTGTATGACGCTGACCAATCAGTGACCAATCGGCGTCGTACACTTCTCTCCATTCATTTACTCTGCAGATAGCGATATAGCTATATCGCTATCTGCAGCCTCATACACACACACTAACATTACTGCAGTGTCCTGACAATGAATACACATTACCTCCAGCCAGGATGTGATGTTTATTCTGAATCCTGACCACTTCTGTAGCGTCTCTGTGATTTACAGCACAGCACAGCGAGATCTCACTGTGAATGACAGCTAACAGCTGTAACTCACAGAGATGCTACAGAAGTGGTCAGGATTCTGAATACCTGGCTGGAGGTAATGTATATTCATTATCAGGACACTGCAGTAATGTTAGTGTGTGTTTATGTGGCTGCACATAACGATATAGGTATATCGCTATGTGCAGTGTAAATGAATGGAGAGAAGTGTATGACGCTGATTGGTCAGCATCATACACTCCTCTGTACAACGCGCACTTGGCCAAAAAGTAAAACACGCCCAGTTGTCCATTAAGAAACTCATTAGCATAAAGCTAATATAGGTCATAACTCCGTTAGAAATGATAGTTTTTATAAATAAAAAACACTGCTGTAATCTACATTACAGCGCCAATCACATCATGTACAATATAGGCCACTTATAATGTGGTGACAGAGCCTCTTTAACCCCTATTACGTACAGTAACGTGATGAAGACTGGTGTCTTAACACCTTTTCACATTACTGTACATGATGGAGATGAAGCTAGCTCAGGAGTTGAGCCCACGACCTCACTTCTGGGTGACAGCTGTATGTTACAGCTGGCATCCTGAGGTATCGGCCAGGACAATAGAGATCGCAGCATGTGAGGAGTTTTTAGCCACCGGCACCCCAGCAACGTGATCGCTGGGTTACCGGTGGCTGCAAAGGTGATCAGAGACTTAATACTTACCTCCCGGTCTGCCAGCAACGGAAGCCTCCTATGCCCCACTCGGCGGCGGGGCTTAAAAGGCTTCCTGTACCATCGGCAAGATGGCGCCGGCTCAGCTTCCGGCTCAGAAGCTGAGCCGGCGTCATCAGCCGTGTGTGTCCACTGTATGTTACAGCGGACACCCCGATCTATTGCCAGGAACCGGAGCTAGCTCCGATTCCTGGCATTAACCCCTTCGATGCAGCAATCCATTGTGATCGCTGCATCCTAGAGGTTTGTAGCAAATCGGCAGCCTACGTTGCGATGGCAAGGCTGGCAACTGCTACTATGGCAACAGGAGCCATAACAATGGCCTCCTGTCTGCCATTACGGAAGCTGACTAGGCCCCGCCCAGAGGCGGAGCCTGATCGGCTTGCTGTCAGTGAACAACTGACCGTTCCAATATATTGCACTACATAGGTAGTGCAATGTATTAGAACATCAAGCAAACAGTTGGACCTTCAAGTCCCCTAGTGGGACTAAAGAAAAGTGTAAAAAAAAAAATTCAAAAAAGTAAAAATAAAAGTTGTAAAACATACAATAAAAGTTTCAAGTAATAAAATAAAACACAATCTCCCCCTTTTTCCCTTATCAAGTCATTTATTATTGAAAAAAAGAATAAAGCCATACATATTTGGTATCGCTGCGACTGTAACGACGTAAACTATAAAAATATTATGTTATTTATCCAGCGCAGTGAATGCCGTAAAAAAAACAACTAAGAAACACTGCCATAATTTCTGTTTTTTTGGTCACTTTGTCTTCCAAAAATTCAAATAAAAAGTGATCAAAAAGTCGTATGTATCCAAATAGGGTACCTATAAAATCTATACCTTGTCTCGCAAAAAACAAGCCCTCATACAGCTCCGTCGACGAAAAAATGAAAAAGTTATGACTCTCACAACATGGCGACAGAAAAAATACATTCTCTTTTCAAAAGTAATTTTATTGTGCAAAAAGTTATAAAAAAAAGTGCTATCAATTAGGTATCGCCGGAATCGTACTGGCCCGCAGAATAAAGGTAACATGTAGTATATAACGCATGGTGAACGCTGTATAAAAAAAAAACTAAAAAACTATGGCAGAATTGCTGTTTTTTTGTCACCTTGCCTCCCAAAAAAAGGATAACAAGTGATCAAAAAGTCGCATGTACCCCAATATGGTACCAATAAAAACGACAGCTCGTCCCGCAAAAAAACAGCCCTCATACCACTACATCGATGAAAAAATAAAATGAGTTAAGGCTCCAATAAGTCAGGAAAGAAAAATATTCAATTGTGCAGATCATAGGGGAACAATTCTTCTGTTTCAAAAGGCGATGTATCAAGGCATTAAAATTAGGGAACCAGGAAGGGGAGGGCCCAAACATATCTGCTGGAAACGAGGGCGCCCATATTATACCAAGACAACACTTTCCCGGCAAAATTCCCCAAACTGCAAAGATGCGGAGTGTGGACCAAAAGGGGATAAGAAAGGACATTTATCAGAGCGACACCGGCCTGTGCAGAAAGGATCGATCACAGCGGAACACACATCTATGTATTATTTTATTTTATTATGTTTACCTTATTATTATACCACCTGACTATGCCCCTGATGTACTCTGCCCAGCTCACATATTCCCCCACATTATAAACGGAAACACAAGTAAGACTCCAAACAACACTATTACCAAGCAAAATCCACGCTCCAAAAGCCAAATGGCGCTCCCACCCATCTGAGCCCTACAGTGTGCCCAAACAACTGTTTACTTCCACATATATAGCATCGCCATAACCGGGAGAACCCATTTAACAATTTTTTTGGTGTGTGTCCCCAGTGGCACAAGCTGGGCACAATATATTTGCCACTGAATTTGCATATCTAGGGAAAAATTTTAATTTACACCTTCCGCAGCACAATCATTTATGGAAAAGACATGTGGCGTGAAAATGCTCACTACACCCCTTAATAAATGCCTTGAGGAGTGCAGTTTCCAAAATGGGGTCACTTGTCAGGTGTTTCTTTTATTATTTCACATCAAAGCCTCTGCAATTTTGAACCAATAATTTATATTTTGCCAAATTAGGGCTCAATTTTACATGGTACTCTTTCACTCCTGAGCCCTGTCGAATGTCCAGGCAAAAGATTAGTGCCCCATGTAGGGTGATTCTAAAACAGGGAAACACCGCATAATAATTGAGAGCTGTCTTGTTATGGTGGCACAAGCCAGGCACCACATATTGGCGTATCTAAGGAAAAATTCCCATTTTCACTCTCCCACATCATGTGCACACGAATTTCTGCAAAACACCTGTGGGGTTAACATGCTCGCTACACCCCTCGCTATCCTTCATCTGCGTTTCTGACCTGGCTGTGTCCATTTGTAAGTATGGCTTTTTTTGGTGTTTTTGTATATATGTCCCCTTGGTTTTATCTGTTTTGTCTGTGCATCAGGAGCTTTTCGTTCCAGTTAGGGAGTTAGGGACTCGCAAGTCTGGGGATCCTTGTCGTGGATTGCGAGCTTGCGTCCTTTTGGCCAAAATTATCACTAATACCCCAGGTATTTTTCATTATTGCTTATATTGGCTTCTTTTGGACACAGCCGGGTCTTTGATGCTGGGAGAGCATGGTGTGTTGTTGTTTGGCTTAGCAAGCAGGGTAGCCCGCTCTATGAATTATCAAGGCGTCACAAATAGGCTTCTACCTGGCTATACACGTTGCGCCTCATGACTTAAACACTATCCCTCCATGTTTCACACACTTGCACCCCATTATTCATTTATTTGTATTGAGGCACTTTACTCATTACTGCCCCCTATATTTCACTTATATTATTACACTTGCACATACACTATTCATTTATTATTTCTTACTACACATCCCATGCACCACACACCACTCCCCTCAAGACTAGTGGGAGTGGCTATTATTATTTAAAGCACCTGCTCGCTATCCTTCATCGGCGTTTCTGACCTGGCTGTGTCCATTTGTAAGTATGGCTTTTTTTTGGTGTTTTTGTATATATGTCCCCTTGGTTTTATCTGTTTTGTCTGTGCATCAGGAGCTTTTCGTTCCAGTTAGGGAGTTAGGGACTCGCAAGTCTGGGGATCCTTGTCGTGGATTGCGAGCGTGCGTCCTTTTGGCCAAAATGATCACTAATACCCCAGGTATTTTTCATTATTACTTATATTTGCTTCTTTTGGACACAGCCGGGTCTTTGATGCTGGGAGAGCATGGTGTGTTGTTGTTTGGCTTAGCAAGCAGGGTAGCCCGCTCTATGAATTATCAAGGCGTCACAAATAGGCTTCTACCTGGCTATACACGTTGCGCCTCATGACTTACACACTATCCCTCCATGTTTCACACACTTGCACCCCATTATTCATTTATTTGTATTGAGGCACTTTACTCATTACTGCCCCCTATATTTCACTTATATTATTACACTTGCACATACACTATTCATTTATTATTTCTTACTACACATCCCATGCACCACACACCACTCCCCTCAAGACTAGTGGGAGTGGCTATTATTATTTAAAGCACCTGCTCGCTATCCTTCATCGGCGTTTCTGACCTGGCTGTGTCCATTTGTAAGTATGGCTTTTTTTTGGTGTTTTTGTATATATGTCCCCTTGGTTTTATCTGTTTTGTCTGTGCATCAGGAGCTTTTCGTTCCAGTTAGGGAGTTAGGGACTCGCAAGTCTGGGGATCCTTGTCGTGGATTGCGAGCGTGCGTCCTTTTGGCCAAAATGATCACTAATACCCCAGGTATTTTTCATTATTACTTATATTTGCTTCTTTTGGACACAGCCGGGTCTTTGATGCTGGGAGAGCATGGTGTGTTGTTGTTTGGCTTAGCAAGCAGGGTAGCCCGCTCTATGAATTATCAAGGCGTCACAAATAGGCTTCTACCTGGCTATACACGTTGTGCCTCATGACTTACACACTATCCCTCCATGTTTCACACACTTGCACCCCATTATTCATTTATTTGTATTGAGGCACTTTACTCATTACTGCCCCCTATATTTCATTTATATTATTACACTTGCACATACACTATTCATTTATTATTTCTTACTACACATCCCATGCACCACACACCACTCCCCTCAAGACTAGTGGGAGTGGCTATTATTATTTAAAGCACCTGCTCGCTATCCTTCATCGGCGTTTCTGACCTGGCTGTGTCCATTTGTAAGTATGGCTTTTTTTTGGTATTTTTGTATCTATGTCCCCTTGGTTTTACCCCTAGGTGAATACCTTGAGGGTGTTGTTTCAAAAATAGGGTCACTTTTGGGGGGGATCCACTGTTTTGCTCCCACAGGGACTTTGCAATTGCGACATAGCGACCAGAAACCAAATGCAGCAAAATCTGTACTCTAAAAGAAGATGGCGCTCTTTCCCTTCTGAGCCCTGCCGTGTGCCCAAACAGCAGTTTATGACCACATGTGGGGTATTGCCGTACTCCAGAGAAGTTGCTTTACAAATTTTGGGGTTCTGTTTTTCCTTTATTTGTTGAGAAAAGTAAAAATTTGGAGCTAAAGCTACGTCTTATTGAAGAAAAAGGATTTTTTTTATTTTCACTGCCCAATTCTAATAAAATCTATGAAACACCTGTGGGGTCAAAATGCTCACTACACCCCTAGATGGATTCCTCAAGGGGTGTATTTTTCTCAATGGAGTCACTTTTTTGGCGTTTTCACTGTTTTGGTCCCTTAGGGGCTTTGCCAATCTGACCTGGCCTCCGCAAACCATTCCTGCTAAATTTGAGCTCCAAAAGTCAAATGGCGCTCTTCCCCTTCTAAGCTCCGCCGTGTGTCCAAACAGCCGTTTATTACCCCATGTGGGGTATTGTTTTACTCGGGAGAAATTGCTGTACAAATATTGCGGTGCTTTTTCTCCTTTAGTCTTTGTGGAAATTTGAAAAAATTAGCTAAACCTACATTTTCTTTGAAAGAATATAGATTTTCATTTTCACGGCCTACATCCAATAATTTCTGCAAAAAACCTGCAAGGTCAAAATGCTCACTATACCCCTAGATAATTTCCTCAAGGGGTATAGTTTCCCAAATGGGGTAACTTTTGGTGGATTTTCACTATTTTGGCACCGCAAGAGCCTTTCAAACCTAACATGGTGCCTAAAATATTTTTTAATAAAAAGGAGGCCCAAAATCCACTATGTGCTCCTTTGCTTCTGAGGCCGGTGCTTCAGTCCAATACCACACTAGCGCCACATGTGGGATATTTCTAAAAACTGCAGAATCTGGGCAATAAATATTGAGTTGTATTTCTCTGGTAAAACCTTCTGTCTTACAAAAAAAAAATAGATTAAAAATGAATTTCTGCAAAAAAAAATGAAATTTGAAAATTTCACCTCTGTTTCTTTAATTCCTGTGAAACGTTTAAAGGGTTAAGAAACTTTCTAAATGCTGTTGTGAATACTTTGAGGGGTGAGGATTTTAAAAAGGGGTGACTTTTTTTGCGGTTTCTAATATATAAGGCCCTAAAAGCCGCTACACAACTGAACTGGCCCCTGTAAAAATAGCTTTTTGAAATTTTCTTGAAAATGTGAGAAATTGCTGCTAAAGTTCTAAGCCTTGTAACGTCCTAGAAAAATAAAAGGACGCTCAAAAAACAATGCCAATCTAAAGTAGACATATGGGGGATGTTAGTTAGCAACAATTTTGTGTGGTACAACTGCCTGTCTTACAAGCAGATACATTTAAATTTAGGAAAATGCAAATTTTTGCAATTTTTTCAAAAATGTTGGTGTTTTTCACTAATAAATATTGCATTTATCGACCAAATTTTTCCACTATCATAAAGTAAAATAAGTCACGAGAAAACAATCTCAGAATCGCTTTGATAGGTAAAAGCATTCCCAAGTCATTACCACATAAAGTGACACATGTCAGATTTGAAAAATGGGTCTGGTCTTGAAGGCCAAAATGAGCTCGGTCCTGAAGGGGTTAAGGATCGTATCCAGAGAGTTGTGGTCAATGATTCCTACTCTGAATGGTCACCGGTTATAAGTGGTGTACCCCAGGGTTCCGTGCTGGGACCACTATTATTCAACTTATTTATTAATGATATAGAGGATGGGATTAATAGCACTATTTCTATTTTTGCAGACGACACTAAGCTATGTAATATAGTTCAGTCTATGGAAGATGTTCGTGAATTACAAGCTAATTTGAACACACTAAGTGTTTGGGCATCCACTTGGCAAATGAAGTTTAATGTAGATAAATGTAAGGGTATGTTCACACACACTAATTACGGACGTAATTCGGGCGTTTTTGCCCCGAATTACGTCCGAAAATAGCGCCTCAATAGCGCTGACAAACATCTGCCCATTGAAAGCAATGGGCAGACGTTTGTCTGTTCACACGAGGCGTAATTTACGCGCCGCTGTCAAATGACGGCGCGTAAATAGACGCCCGCGTCAAAGAAGTGACCTGTCACTTCTTTGGCCGTAATTTGAGCCGTTATTCATTGACTCCAATGAATAGCAGCGCCAATTACGTCCGTAATTGACGCGGCGTTCAAGCGCCTGCACATGCCGTTACAGCTGAAATTACGGGGATGTTTTCAGGCTGAAACATCCCCGTAATTTCAGCCGTTACGGACGCCCTCGTGTGAACATACCCTAAAGTTATGCATCTGGGTACCAACAACCTGCATGCATCATATGTCTTAGGGGGAGCTACACTGGGGGAGTCACTTGTTGACAAGGATCTGGGTGTACTTGTAGATCATAAACTAAATAACAGCATGCATTGTCAATCAGCTGCTTCAAAGGCCAGCAAGATGTTGTCGTGAATTAAAAGAGGCATGGACTCGCGGGACAGGGATGTAATATTACCACTTTACAAAGCATTAGTGAGGCTTCACCTAGAATATGCAGTTCAGTTCTGGGCTCCAGTTCATAGAAAGGATGCCCTGAAGTTGGAAAAAATACAAAGAAGAGCAACAAAGCTAATAAGGGGCATGGAGAATCTAAGTTATGAGGAAAGATTAAAAGAATTAAACCTATTTAGCCTTAAAAAAAGATGACTAAGGGGGGGACATGATTAACTTATATAAATATATGAATGGCACATACAAAAAATATGGTGAAATCCTGTTCAATGTAAAACCCCCTCAAAAAACAAGGGGGCACTCCTTCCGTTTGGAGAAAAAAAGGTTCAATCTGCAGAGGCGAGAAGCCTTCTTTACTGTGAGAACTGTGAATCTATGGAATAGTCTACCGCAGGAGCTGATCACATCAGGGACAGAAGATGGCTTTAAAAAAGGCTTAGATAATTTCCTAGAACAAAAAAATATTAGCTCCTATGTGTAGAAATTTTTCCCCTCCCTTTTCCTATGGTTGAACTTGATGGACATGTGTCTTTTTTCAACCGTACTAACTATGTAACATAGATACTTTCTCCTGGTCTGCTTTTAATGATGTTATCAAGGCTTACTATTTAAAGGAAGGGTGTCGCGAAAAAAAATATTTTTATATAAATTTGCTTTTAGTGTTTTATTAAAATTAATTGTATTTATTTGTGTGTTTGTGTTTTACTTTTTTTTTTCTATTCTAACTTTTTCTTCACTATGGGGGCTGCCATTTTTGTTTTCATCTCTGTATGTGTTGATTAACGACACATACAGAGATGGAATACGGCACATACATCCCCATATAGAATGCGAACGGGAGCCGTTCGCATTCACTATGGTGTATGCCGTCTGTGTGTGAACTGCGCATGCGCCGCTCCCACACAGTCCAAATGGAAGGTCTTCGGCCGAGCGACATCCGGCGCCATTTTCTTGTGGACCGGAAGCCGCGGCCGGACAGTAAGATGACTACTTCCAGTCGCGGCTTCCGGACATGTGTTCGGAAGCAGGCATTAGGAGCGGAGGGAGCAGACTGAGCGGACGGAGCGGAGGGAGCGGCGGCGGCAGGAGCAGGTAAGAAATGTTTGTGTATGTTCGTGTTATAGTGTTTGATTACCACTGTATGTAAGCATACTACACTGTGTATTCGCTCAAAAAATGGCGGCACACAGTGTAGGAGGTTTGAACATTCAATCCCCTCTTTTCTCCTGGCACTAGCCAGGATAAGGGAGGGGGGGATTCTGTGAGCTAATTTGCAGCATAAAGCAATGTGGTTGCTTTACCACATGCCAATGCTGCAATTTTGGGAATTGCTCCCTCTAGTGACCAGCACAGGGAAATGTTATAAATTAGAATCTAATTTATAATATTTCCTGACTTGCGAAAAAATTAAAAAAATTAGAACAATGTCTAATTATGTATATAATAACGGTTTAACTAAAAATAAAAATAAACATTTCTAGCGACACCAAGTCTCGCATTCAATACCTCATTTTTGAGGTGTGTTCCCGTCCTGACTCTCTTCTCCTGTGCTATTGCTCCTGCTTTGACTTCTGTTAGACTCCTGATCCTGACCTCGACTTTGTTCTGCGATATTGCCTTTGCCATGCCCTTTGGATAATTCATCTGGTACCTGTTGTTCTACCCGTGGTTACGATCCTTGGCTACATTTCTGAATACACTCCTGTCTTGTCCTCTGACCTGTTGCTCTTCGACTGCTCTCCTGGTGATGACTCTTCTTTCCGTTCCAGACTATGCTACAACTATAACAACACTACACCACCAATCCTGACTATTAGACCTCTAAATCTCCCTGCAGCAAGGTCCACACCTCCTTGTGGCAGTTAAGGGTGGAAACCAGGGGATCGGATATCTTAGACTCTGCACCCTTTCCAGCTAGTATCAAATGGATTGCGGCTTGGAGAATCCACTTTCTGGTACTTGACTGTAGCAGTAACACCAGACCATAGATTCCAATAGCATTGGATTTGCTTTTGTGCCTATAGATGTTTTTGAACTTGTCGAACAAGTGATTGAGGTAGGCATCATCCAGCAATAGACTTTATAGATCCTCTAGTGAATTATCAGACGTCTGAAAGGCCTGCAGTCATAAGTGCCTGTGTCTTCCACTGTGACACTTATGCTGCCTCTTCCTGCACCTCTATGGTATGATGGGGATCCAATGGCCTGCCAGACCATGCAGCAGGTTTAGCTGTCGGTGTTCTATACATTTTAAATTCTGTCCCCAGCAATTTCCCTCTGAACGTGTCAAGGTGGCCTACATAATTTCCTTACTTACTGGAGAAACTCTGGCCTGGAGAGTAATGATCCAAATGTGTCTTCCCTGCCCTCCTTCCTAACAACTTTTTGAAGAATATTTGAAGAACCAGATTATGTGTATTCTGCATCGCTGCGCCTGGATCAGGAAACTTCCACGGTTGGACAGAATATCATCAAGTTATGTACCACAGTTTTGAAGTTAGCAACCTTGTTTGGAGGGTTTGGTGTCTGGTTTCTATGAATGTTTGTCTGGCCACATTAAGAAAGTTCGACTGGTTGTGATCAGTCCTTAACGACTTGATATCCCTTGCTACTTTAGTGAATCTCCGTTTCTGAAAGGGATATCAAGAATAGGTATATGTTCGTCGGTATAAATCATTTGGCTTCGACCTTCAATTGTTCTTCCACGGCTGAATCTCAGGCGCCCGTGCAATGTAGTTGCACAGCTCTGTCTCTAGAGAATAGAGGTAGCAGTTTAACCCAGGGGCTATTTCTGTACTGTGGACAGAAAGGAAATTTGCACTCCAACTGCCCAGTGTGCCCTCTGAGGTTGGAGAAGCTCCAAGGCCTAGGTGTGAATGGAAAGATCACTTTTGGTCTGACAATTTCTTTCCCAAATGAAAAGTTGTTGGTTGCTGTCACCATGGGTTACAATTTCCATTACAAATCTTGCCTTGCCTTTTCAGAGCTGTGGCAAACTTTTTTTTTTTTAAATCTCTTTTTATTGAATTTTTTACATAAACTCATGGAAAAGTCATAACATTCACATGTGACATTTTCAATTGGCAAAGGATAGTTAGTTTGGCATGCAGGCCACATCTGAAACAAGCGCATATAACAGAATTATATATCGGAGTATAATAAAATAATTACATGAAAGAACTGTATACAAACAATGAATTCCACAATAGTCAGAAAATATGAAAAGAAGCCAAAACTAATGTCATCTTCCTTTGAGAGAATACATCCAGATATTAATGTGTTCACTTGACCTTCCTAAAATCTAACCATGGTTGCCAGGTCTTCAGATATCTATCATGACGTCTAAGTTCCCAACCGAGAAACTCTTCCATTCTACAAATGGAGTCTAATTTTGCAAACCATTCTTGTACAGTAGGTGTGTATGTAGATCTAAAATGAAGAGGTATAATCAATTTTGCTGCAGTAAGCATGTGAGTGATGAGGATCATGTTTTTTGGGGGTGAAATGTCTAGAAGGTTCCCAAAGAAGCACCGAAAAGGCATTTAAAGATAGACTATTTCCAGAGACTGTATGTATAGTTTTAGCTACATCCTGACAGAAAGGTTGGATATGAGAGCAATCCCACCATAAATGTGTCATGGTCTCCCTGTGGTTATCACAACGCCAGCATTTGTCTGACCCAGCGAGATTAATTCCATGTAGAAAAACGGGCATCCTATACCACATGGTAAAAGTCTTGAACGAATTCTCCTGGATTTTAATGCAACTAGAGAAGCCGTGAGAGTGTTTCAATATCTTAGTAGTCTGTTCTTTAGTAAATGTGGTGTGAAGTTCTGTTTCCCCTGCTAAAAGATAGCTGGGTGTTTTTGGAGTTCTATCATGAAGAAGTCCAGCGTAAATTTTGGAAAGCAGGCTTCTAGGTAAAAGGGCTGTGGAAAACTTTATTGACTAGTCCCTTATCAGGAAACGTTGGATTCCCCTGCTGCTGCTCCAGGAACTCCAACACTTCATCTCAGTCAATGGATCACCAATTCCTAATGGTCACGTCACTCATCGCACTATCTCAATCTATTTCCAGGAGAGAGTCGTGCATACTGTAATTACTTTTCTGGTCCTTCAGCCATCCATTAACCCTGTGCTCTTGGGGTTGCCCTGGCTTAGACGACATTCCCCATTAATTTAATGGTCATCCAGTCAGATTGTCCAATGGGGTCCCTCATGTTTCTGGCACTACCTCCCTGACCTGGCTTGCATCCAAATTGGCGATGAATGGAAGACAGCCTTCAACACTCGGGATGGGCACTATGAGTACCCTTTGATTCCTTTTAGTCTCTGTAATGCCCCTGCTATCTTTTAGAAATTAGCCAATGACATCTTGAGGAATTTCATCTATCAATATGTTCTTGTCTATCTAGACAACATTCTAATCTTTTTGACTCAAGTGGTGATCTTTAGCTACTGGCAATGAAGCTTGTCTTGTAGGAGTAGTGTTAACTCATGGAGGGTGCCAAGTTTCTAGTGACTATCTAGGCTATGATCACACAGGGTGGATACGCTGTGTAAAAATACACAGTGTATCCGCCCTGGTCCCCGCAGGAAATTGCGGCCGAAAAAGCACACCAAATTGTGGTGCAGTTTTTCAGCCGGAATGTCCATTGCGGAAAACAGCAGGTAAAAAGAAAAAAACCCTATACTTACCGGTAATCATGGTGATGCGTCCCTCTGACGTCCTGCAGTCCTGCCTTCTGGGATGAAATTTTATGCCATGTGACTGCTACAGGCTGTCATTGGCTGCAGCAGTCACATGGGATGAAACATCATGCCAGGAGGCTGGACTGCAGGATGTCAGTGGGACGCATCGGTATGATTATGGGTAAGTATGAGTTGCGATTTTTGCAGCAAAATCACATCTTCCCATCAACTGCTATTTGTTGCGGGTTTTACCTTCCCATTGAATTCAATGGAGAAAACCTACAACAGAAAATCTGCGATTCCGCAATATAAATTGACATGCTGCGGATTAAAAAACGCACCCCAGGTAAATTTATGAATCGTTTTTCGGCAGGCTTTTTGGACAGTGTGTGGATGAGATTTGTTCAAATCTCATCCACTCTGCTGCTACTTTATCATATCTTCTTCAACTCTCAGTTCCACTTTCCATGTTCTTTCATGCCTCCGATTTGTGTCCGAGGAACCGGCACATGTCATTGACCTAGATTGTATCCTTGCCTCAAACAGTGTCTATCCTGAGAAATCACTGAGAGGATTATCCTTTGTGATCCCTAGTCTTTGCAGCAAGGTATTATCCTGGGCCAATTCATCTTGGCTCACACTTATTACCTGGTGTTAGAGGTTCATTCCTATACTGGCTCTCTTCTCCACTTCTAGTGTTCCTTATTTGACTGCTGATCTTATCCTGGCCTCGGCCTTGTTCTTGAAGATATCCTCTGCCTCGCCCTTTGGATAGTTTGCCTAGTACCTCCTGGCTCCAATCCTTGGCTACTTTACTGACTGCACTACTGCCGTATCCGTGCTACTGCCACCAGTCCTGACGACTCTAGAGAGGGCAATATGAGGATCTTCTTGCAGAAAAGTCCCCATCTCCTTGCGGGGGTTAAGGGTGAAAACTATGGCGGAGTGGCGTAGCTAGGTTCTCCAGCACCCGGGGCAAAGATTGTTTGGCACCCCCCCCCAACATCTCCTTCCCCCTCGCCGTGTTTGTTTTCTCTACCAATCGACGTGTCATTTCTTTTCCACATTTCTTTTTATGTAACGCGAGCATAAAAACATTTGTACATTTTACAAGCAATATAGTTCTATACACAACACCAGAACAAAGCTCAGTACATATATACAGCACCAGCACAAATACAGCTCAATTTAGTGCAACCCCTTCCGTATAGGTATGTATGGCGTAAAACTACAGCTCCCAGCATGGCCCGAATAATGATAAGGATATGCTGGGAGATGCTGTTTCACAAAAATAAATCCTATCAATCATACCACCATCATCTTGCTGCAGATCATACAGTGACTACAGTGCTGATTAGAGGCAGAATGAACATTTTTATTGAGTGACTCACCGGTGACATCTCAGATTCTAGTTCTTTTTCTCCATCCGGTCCAGACCTCTATGATGACTTCTCCCGGTCACAGCCCATTTCTGCAGTTTGCCGCTCACATGTCTTCAGCTTCTCACTTTTCCAACATTTCTGCACCTATAAATAAAGATAAAGTTATCATTATACCACACACTACGCCCCTAAATATAATCACACTATACACTGCACCTCTAATTATAATAGCACCAGACACTGTGTCCCCCACACACACCGTGCCCCCTGTAGATAGTGCCTGCCATAGAGCCCCCTGTAGACAGTGCCCCCACTTTACAAAGCATTAGTGACTTTTTTTGCGGTTTCTAATATATAAGGCCCTAAAAGCCGCTACACAACTGAACTGGCCCCTGTAAAAATAGCTTTTTGAAATTTTCTTGAAAATGTGAGAAATTGCTGCTAAAGTTCTAAGCCTTGTAACGTCCTAGAAAAATAAAAGGACGCTCAAAAAACAATGCCAATCTAAAGTAGACATATGGGGGATGTTAGTTAGCAACAATTTTGTGTGGTACAACTGCCTGTCTTACAAGCAGATACATTTAAATTTAGGAAAATGCAAATTTTTGCAATTTTTTCAAAAATGTTGGTGTTTTTCACTAATAAATATTGCATTTATCGACCAAATTTTTCCACTATCATAAAGTAAAATAAGTCACGAGAAAACAATCTCAGAATCGCTTTGATAGGTAAAAGCATTCCCAAGTCATTACCACATAAAGTGACACATGTCAGATTTGAAAAATGGGTCTGGTCTTGAAGGCCAAAATGAGCTCGGTCCTGAAGGGGTTAAGGATCGTATCCAGAGAGTTGTGGTCAATGATTCCTACTCTGAATGGTCACCGGTTATAAGTGGTGTACCCCAGGGTTCCGTGCTGGGACCACTATTATTCAACTTATTTATTAATGATATAGAGGATGGGATTAATAGCACTATTTCTATTTTTGCAGACGACACTAAGCTATGTAATATAGTTCAGTCTATGGAAGATGTTCGTGAATTACAAGCTAATTTGAACACACTAAGTGTTTGGGCATCCACTTGGCAAATGAAGTTTAATGTAGATAAATGTAAGGGTATGTTCACACACACTAATTACGGACGTAATTCGGGCGTTTTTGCCCCGAATTACGTCCGAAAATAGCGCCTCAATAGCGCTGACAAACATCTGCCCATTGAAAGCAATGGGCAGACGTTTGTCTGTTCACACGAGGCGTAATTTACGCGCCGCTGTCAAATGACGGCGCGTAAATAGACGCCCGCGTCAAAGAAGTGACCTGTCACTTCTTTGGCCGTAATTGGAGCCGTTATTCATTGACTCCAATGAATAGCAGCGCCAATTACGTCCGTAATTGACGCGGCGTTCAAGCGCCTGCACATGCCGTTACAGCTGAAATTACGGGGATGTTTTCAGGCTGAAACATCCCCGTAATTTCAGCCGTTACGGACGCCCTCGTGTGAACATACCCTAAAGTTATGCATCTGGGTACCAACAACCTGCATGCATCATATGTCTTAGGGGGAGCTACACTGGGGGAGTCACTTGTTGACAAGGATCTGGGTGTACTTGTAGATCATAAACTAAATAACAGCATGCATTGTCAATCAGCTGCTTCAAAGGCCAGCAAGATGTTGTCGTGAATTAAAAGAGGCATGGACTCGCGGGACAGGGATGTAATATTACCACTTTACAAAGCATTAGTGAGGCTTCACCTAGAATATGCAGTTCAGTTCTGGGCTCCAGTTCATAGAAAGGATGCCCTGAAGTTGGAAAAAATACAAAGAAGAGCAACAAAGCTAATAAGGGGCATGGAGAATCTAAGTTATGAGGAAAGATTAAAAGAATTAAACCTATTTAGCCTTAAAAAAAGACGACTAAGGGGGGGGACATGATTAACTTATATAAATATATGAATGGCACATACAAAAAATATGGTGAAATCCTGTTCAATGTAAAACCCCCTCAAAAAACAAGGGGGCACTCCTTCCGTTTGGAGAAAAAAAGGTTCAATCTGCAGAGGCGAGAAGCCTTCTTTACTGTGAGAACTGTGAATCTATGGAATAGTCTACCGCAGGAGCTGATCACATCAGGGACAGAAGATGGCTTTAAAAAAGGCTTAGATAATTTCCTAGAACAAAAAAATATTAGCTCCTATGTGTAGAAATTTTTCCCCTCCCTTTTCCTATGGTTGAACTTGATGGACATGTGTCTTTTTTCAACCGTACTAACTATGTAACATAGATACTTTCTCCTGGTCTGCTTTTAATGATGTTATCAAGGCTTACTATTTAAAGGAAGGGTGTCGCGAAAAAAAATATTTTTATATAAATTTGCTTTTAGTGTTTTATTAAAATAAATTGTATTTATTTGTGTGTTTGTGTTTTACTTTTTTTTTTCTATTCTAACTTTTTCTTCACTATGGGGGCTGCCATTTTTGTTTTCATCTCTGTATGTGTTGATTAACGACACATACAGAGATGGAATACGGCACATACATCCCCATAGAGAATGCGAACGGGAGCCGTTCGCATTCACTATGGTGTATGCCGTCTGTGTGTGAACTGCGCATGCGCCGCTCCCACACAGTCCAAATGGAAGGTCTTCGGCCGAGCGACATCCGGCGCCATTTTCTTGTGGACCGGAAGCCGCGGCCGGACAGTAAGATGACTACTTCCAGTCGCGGCTTCCGGACATGTGTTCGGAAGCAGGCATTAGGAGCGGAGGGAGCAGACTGAGCGGACGGAGCGGAGGGAGCGGCGGCGGCAGGAGCAGGTAAGAAATGTTTGTGTATGTTCGTGTTATAGTGTTTGATTACCACTGTATGTAAGCCTACTACACTGTGTATTCGCTCAAAAAATGGCGGCACACAGTGTAGGAGGTTTGAACATTCAATCCCCTCTTTTCTCCTGGCACTAGCCAGGATAAGGGAGGGGGGATTCTGTGAGCTAATTTGCAGCATAAAGCAATGTGGTTGCTTTACCACATGCCAATGCTGCAATTTTGGGAATTGCTCCCTCTAGTGACCAGCACAGGGAAATGTTATAAATTAGAATCTAATTTATAATATTTCCTGACTTGCGAAAAAATTAAAAAAATTAGAACAATGTCTAATTATGTATATAATAATGGTTTAACTAAAAATAAAAATAAACATTTCTAGCGACACCAAGTCTCGCATTCAATACCTCGTTTTTGAGGTTTGTTCCCGTCCTGACTCTCTTCTCCTGTGCTATTGCTCCTGCTTTGACTTCTGTTAGACTCCTGATCCTGACCTCGACTTTGTTCTGCGATATTGCCTTTGCCATGCCCTTTGGATAATTCATCTGGTACCTGTTGTTCTACCCGTGGTTACGATCCTTGGCTACATTTCTGAATACACTCCTGTCTTGTCCTCTGACCTGTTGCTCTTCGACTGCTCTCCTGGTGAT
Source organism: Rhinoderma darwinii (assembly GCF_050947455.1). NCBI lineage: Eukaryota > Metazoa > Chordata > Amphibia > Anura > Rhinodermatidae > Rhinoderma > Rhinoderma darwinii. The sequence continues at coordinate 377,207,328 of NC_134687.1, read as the reverse complement.
GACTCTTCTTTCCGTTCCAGACTATGCTACAACTATAACAACACTACACCACCAATCCTGACTATTAGACCTCTAAATCTCCCTGCAGCAAGGTCCACACCTCCTTGTGGCAGTTAAGGGTGGAAACCAGGGGATCGGATATCTTAGACTCTGCACCCTTTCCAGCTAGTATCAAATGGATTGCGGCTTGGAGAATCCACTTTCTGGTACTTGACTGTAGCAGTAACACCAGACCATAGATTCCAATAGCATTGGATTTGCTTTTGTGCCTATAGACGTTTTTGAACTTGTCGAACAAGTGATTGAGGTAGGCATCATCCAGCAATAGACTTTATAGATCCTCTAGTGAATTATCAGACGTCTGAAAGGCCTGCAGTCATAAGTGCCTGTGTCTTCCACTGTGACACTTATGCTGCCTCTTCCTGCACCTCTATGGTATGATGGGGATCCAATGGCCTGCCAGACCATGCAGCAGGTTTAGCTGTCGGTGTTCTATACATTTTAAATTCTGTCCCCAGCAATTTCCCTCTGAACGTGTCAAGGTGGCCTACATAATTTCCTTACTTACTGGAGAAACTCTGGCCTGGAGAGTAATGATCCAAATGTGTCTTCCCTGCCCTCCTTCCTAACAACTTTTTGAAGAATATTTGAAGAACCAGATTATGTGTATTCTGCATCCTCTGCATCGCTGCGCCTGGATCAGGAAACTTCCACGGTTGGACAGAATATCATCAAGTTATGTACCACAGTTTTGAAGTTAGCAACCTTGTTTGGAGGGTTTGGTGTCTGGTTTCTATGAATGTTTGTCTGGCCACATTAAGAAAGTTCGACTGGTTGTGATCAGTCCTTAACGACTTGATATCCCTTGCTACTTTAGTGAATCTCCGTTTCTGAAAGGGATATCAAGAATAGGTATATGTTCGTCGGTATAAATCATTTGGCTTCGACCTTCAATTGTTCTTCCACGGCTGAATCTCAGGCGCCCGTGCAATGTAGTTGCACAGCTCTGTCTCTAGAGAATAGAGGTAGCAGTTTAACCCAGGGGCTATTTCTCTACTGTGGACAGAAAGGAAATTTGCACTCCAACTGCCCAGTGTGCCCTCTGAGGTTGGAGAAGCTCCAAGGCCTAGGTGTGAATGGAAAGATCACTTTTGGTCTGACAATTTCTTTCCCAAATGAAAAGTTGTTGGTTGCTGTCACCATGGGTTACAATTTCCATTACAAATCTTGCCTTGCCTTTTCAGAGCTGTGGAAAACTTTTTTTTTTTAAATCTCTTTTTATTGAATTTTTTACATAAACTCATGGAAAAGTCATAACATTCACATGTGACATTTTCAATTGGCAAAGGATAGTTAGTTTGGCATGCAGGCCACATCTGAAACAAGGGCATATAACAGAATTATATATCGGAGTATAATAAAATAATTACATGAAAGAACTGTATACAAACAATGAATTCCACAATAGTCAGAAAATATGAAAAGAAGCCAAAACTAATGTCATCTTCCTTTGAGAGAATACATCCAGATATTAATGTGTTCAATTGACCTTCCTAAAATCTAACCATGGTTGCCAGGTCTTCAGATATCTATCATGACGTCTAAGTTCCCAACCGAGAAACTCTTCCATTCTACAAATGGAGTCTAATTTTGCAAACCATTCTTGTCCAGACTGTGTGTATGTAGATCTACAATGAAGAGGTATAATCAATTTTGCTGCAGTAAGCATGTGAGTGATGAGGATCATGTTTTTTGGGGGTGAAATGTCTAGAAGGTTCCCAAAGAAGCACCAAAAAGGCATTTAAAGATAGACTATTTCCAGAGACTGTATGTATAGTTTTAGCTACATCCTGACAGAAAGGTTGGATATGAGAGCAATCCCACCATAAATGTGTCATGGTCTCCCTGTGGTTATCACAACGCCAGCATTTGTCTGACCCAGCGAGATTAATTCCATGTAGAAAAACGGGCATCCTATACCACCTAGTAAAAGTCTTGAACAAATTCTCCTGGATTTGAATGCAACTAGAGAAGCCGTGAGAGTGTTTCAATATCTTAGTAGTCTGTTCTTTAGTAAATGTGGTGTGAAGTTCTGTTTCCCCTGCTAAAAGATAGCTGGGTGTTTTTGGAGTTCTATCATGAAGAAGTCCAGCGTAAATTTTGGAAAGCAGGCTTCTAGGTAAAAGAGCTGTGGAAAACTTTATTGACTAGTCCCTTATCAGGAAACGTTGGATTCCCCTGCTGCTGCTCCAGGAACTCAAACACTTCATCTCAGTCAATGGATCACCAATTCCTAATGGTCACGTCACTCATCGCACTATCTCAATCTATTTCCAGGAGAGAGTCGTGCATACCGTAATTACTTTTCTGGTCCTTCAGCCATCCATTAACCCTGTGCTCTTGGGGTTGCCCTGGCTTAGACGACATTCCCCATTAATTTAATGGTCATCCAGTCAGATTGTCCAATGGGGTCCCTCATGTTTCTGGCACTACCTCCCTGACCTGGCTTGCATCCAAATTGGCGATGAATGGAAGACAGCCTTCAATACTCGGGATGGGCACTATGAGTACCCTTTGATTCCTTTTAGTCTCTGTAATGCCCCTGCTATCTTTTAGAAATTAGCCAATGACATCTTGAGGAATTTCATCTATCAATATGTTCTTGTCTATCTAGACAACATTCTAATCTTTTTGACTCAAGTGGTGATCTTTAGCTACTGGCAATGAAGCTTGTCTTGTAGGAGTAGTGTCAACTCATGGAGGGTGCCAAGTTTCTAGTGACTATCTAGGCTATGATCACACAGGGTGGATACGCTGCGTAAAAGTACACAGTGTATCCGCCCTGGTCCCCGCAGGAAATTGCGGCCGAAAAAGCACACCAAATTGTTGGGCAGTTTTTCAGCCGGAATGTCCACTGCGGAAAACAGCAGGTAAAAAGAAAAAAACCCTATACTTACCGGTAATCATGGTGATGCGTCCCTCTGACGTCTTGCAGTCCGGCCTTCTGGGATGAAATGTTATGCCATGTGACTGCTACAGGCTGTGATTGGCTGCAGCAGTCACATGGGATGAAACATCATGCCAGGAGGCTGGACTGCAGGATGTCAGAGGGACGCATCGGTATGATTATGGGTAAGTATAACCTTTTTTTTTTTCTGAGTTGCGATTTTTGCAGCAAAATCACATCTTCCCATCAACTGCTATTTGTTGCGGGTTTTACCTTCCCATTGAATTCAATGGAGAAAACCTACAACAGAAAATCTGCGATTCCGCAATATAAATTGACATGCTGCGGATTAAAAAACGCACCCCAGGTAAATTTATGAATCGTTTTTCGGCAGGCTTTTTGGACAGTGTGTGGATGAGATTTGTTCAAATCTAATCCACTCTGCTGCTACTTTATCATATCTTCATCAACTCTCAGTTCCACTTTCCATGTTCTTTCATGCCTCCGATTTGTGTCCGAGGAACCGGCACATGTCATTGACCTAGATTGTATCCTTGCCTCAAACAGTGTCTATCCTGAGAAATCACTGAGAGGATTATCCTTTGTGATCCCTAGTCTTTGCAGCAAGGTATTATCCTGGGCCAATTCATCTTGGCTCACACTTATTACCTGGTGTTGGAGGTTCATTCCTATACTGGCTCTCTTCTCCACTTCTAGTGTTCCTGATTTGACTGCTGATCTTATCCTGGCCTCGGCCTTGTTCTTGAAGATATCCTCTGCCTCGCCCTTTGGATAGTTTGCCTAGTACCTCCTGGCTCCAATCCTTGGCTACTTTACTGACTGCACTACTGCCGTATCCGTGCTACTGCCACCAGTCCTGACGACTCTAGAGAGGGCAATATGGGGATCTTCTTGCAGAAAAGTCCCCATCTCCTTGCGGGGGTTAAGGGTGAAAACCATGGCGGAGTGGCGTAGCTAGGTTCTCCAGCACCCGGGGCAAAGATTGTTTGGCAACCCCCCCCCAACATCTCCTTCCCCCTCGCCGTGTTTGTTTTCTCTACCAATCGACGTGTCATTTCTTTTCCACATTTCTTTTTATGTAACGCGATTATAAAAACATTTGTACATTTTACAAGCAATATGGTTCTATACACAACACCAGAACAAAGCTCAGTACATATATACAGCACCAGCACAAATACAGCTCAATTTAGTGCAACCCCTTCTGTATAGGTATGTATGGCGTAAAACTACAGCTCCCAGCATGGCCCGAACAATGATAAGGATATGCTGGGAGATGCTGTTTCACAAAAATAAATCCTATCAATCATACCACCATCATCTTGCTGCAGATCATACAGTGACTACAGTGCTGATTAGAGGCAGAATGAACATTTTTATTGAGTGACTCACCGGTGACATCTCAGATTCTAGTTCTTTTTCTCCATCCGGTCCAGACCTCTATGATGACTTCTCCCGGTCACAGCCCATTTCTGCAGTTTGCCGCTCACATGTCTTCAGCTTCTCACTTTTCCAACATTTCTGCACCTATAAATAAAGATAAAGTTATCATTATACCACACACTATGCCCCTAAATATAATCGCACCATACACTGCACCTCTAATTATAATAGCACCAGACACTGTGTCCCCCACACACACCGTGCCCCCTGTAGATAGTGCCTGCCATAGAGCCCCCTGTAGATAGTGCCCCCATATAGCCCACCCCTGTTTATAGTGTCCCACAAATAACTCCCCCTATAGTGCTCTACAGATAGCCCACCCCTGTATATAGCCCCCTGTAGATGAAGCCCAGCCCTGTATATAGTGCTCCATGTATAGCCCAACCCTGTATATAGCCCCCTGTAGATATAGCCCACCCCTGTATATAGTGCTCTACAGATAGCCCACCCCTGTATATAGTGCTCCACAGATAGCCCACCCCTGTATATAGTCCCCCTGTAGATATAGAAAAACAAAATTGTACACATGCAGCAAACGTATGCACTCCACATCAGAAAAGATACTACAGATATATATCTACGTAAGTATCGGTAACAGTCAAAGTGACATAAATAACCAAGATTATGAAGTAGGAGGAACATACATGTAAACCCAACATGACCTGGTACTCTGACCATGAATATATACTGAGAAACCTAAAGAAAAAGAGGTCAAGTACATTCAAAATAATGTGTAGTAGAAAAACTTTCTTTATTAACAGATAGAAAGACAAACAATTTAAAAATGAGTCATACAGTGTAAAAGGGCGTCAGCCCACACGGAATACATGAAAAGATACTGATGATGGTATAAAGTAACAAAGACCCAGGGTTAAATGTTAACAGTGAACAGCTCGATACATGTAGCATAAGTATAAAGGAATAGATCAAGTGATCAAGTAATTCTGATGTCCATAACACCATACACTGGTATTGGCAGTTGTAATCAGTAAATATAGGTTACTAACATGTAGCAGTATAGCTGAGACTGATTAGAGAAACAGTACAACCTGGATCTAAGTGGCCATGTGCATTAGGTAACAAATTGTCACGTACCCGGATTCATGTAGCCGCATGGGGGAGACGCCAAGCCCGACGCGCGTTTCGGCGGATGCCTTCGTCCGGGGGTGGCGTCTTCCCTGCGGGACCCTCCCTTATATCTGAACATAATTAGAGAAAAATTTGTATCCGTGTGGGTAATATGGGAGGTTAATTGGCGACAGGCCGGGGGTAGCAAGATGGCTACTGCCCCACTTCCGGTAAACCGCGTCATCGAGGCGGACGTGCGCGGACGCTGTCTGACAGCGCCGCCCACGTCCAGCCAGGATTGAAGACCCGGCCGAAAGTGAGTGAGCCACTCCCCCACCCCTAGCTAGCGCACACCTCTCTAACCCCGTACCACTGGATAAGAAGCAGGCTTGTGAGACAGTTGGAGATAGCTAAAATAAATGTATGTAGATATAGATAAAAGAATCGGGGGACGATAAATCTTATTTAAATACCAAGAATATGACACATATGAATGTAACCTGTGAGGAAGAGAAAAAGCAGAAAGGAAGAGAAAGAAAAAACGGGAGAAACAAAGAAGGAAAACAAAGACAGAAAAAACGCAAGTGTGTGTGAATGTTGACAAGAGGACGGTCCAGGTAAACACTTGGATGATACACTGATATGTAAATAAGGGACCGAAAAAAACTAAAAAACTGAATGAATAAATAATTAATGGATTGCTAAGTGAAGGAAGTGACAAAATATGTGTAAATAAAGAAACAACAAACCCATACCATTTAATTATATGTATATATGTGATGAATATGCAAATGTATGAAGTACTGTATGTGAAAATTCTATGTATATATAAATAAATAAATAAATAAATAAATAAATAATCAAACATGTTCATTATTATGAATACATCAAAAATAAATAAAGATTATATATATGTATGAATGTATCCATATACTGTTATGTAAAAAAGAAAACATAATGTGTATAAATAAATAAAGAAACAAAAAGGAGAGCATAATTGATATATGTATTGGGTTTGCCAAGATTAAATATTGTAAGACCATATATAAAAGAGAAACAAGAAAAAAGAAATATATATGTAGACTATTTATGCAAATACATGATCAGTAGTGTTCACATTAAGTACATAAATGGTTTCAGTCCATACACAAAAGAAACATACACAAATGTACAACAATGTATTGCAAGACATAAACCAACAAGCAGGGGTATCTATAAACACTATTAGGCATGAGTGTACAATAAATAAATGAATAAAATCCATGGTAAAGAAATACATCAATAAAAAATATATATGTGTATATATATATACACATATATATTTTTTATTGATGTATTTCTTTACCATGGATTTTATTCATTTATTTATTGTACACTCATGCCTAATAGTGTTTATAGAAAAAAACAAAAAAACTGTTCAAACTCACCTTATTCCCGCTCCCACGCTGTCCGGCAGCCATGGAGACCTGCTCTCTTCTGCGCAGGTCTCCTGGGGTTGAACGCAGCGTCTATGAAAGGCACTGATTGCCTGGGCAGGATGACTTTCTCTGTCAGTCACTCAGCGCCTTTCATCGACGGAAGCCTCACTGGTACAAAAGGTACCAGTCGCTTCACTCGTGGAAAGGCGCTGAATGGCCAGGCACGGAACGTGCCCGGTCATTCATTGCTTCTAATTGTACCTGTGTCCTTGCGACACAGGTACAATTATAGTGAAGGAGGAGGTGGCGCTGGCACCCCCCTCTAAGTTGCGCCCGGGGCACATGCCCCGCCTGACCCCCCCCCTTGCTACGCCCCTGACCAGGGGATCCCTTACACACCACAGTCTAGCCAGCGACAAACAAATTGCAGCTTAGAGAATCCACATTTCGGTACACCTATATTATTAAAAGTCACAAACTCTGTATAGGGCTGGTCTCAGAGAACAACAGTATGGCCATATTTTAGTGGCTGTATTGCAGATCTAATGCCTTACATGGTACTACTAAGCCGAACTTAGATCACAATAGATTTCTATGGGGATTTAGACTTCTATGCCAATCTGTTTCTGGGGTTGTGTGAAAGGGATTTGTTTTGGACAGCTATTGATAGAAAGATGGATTAGGCCCACTTATAGGCATGATTCTTTGATGTCATATTGATGCCCTGAAAACAGAATGACCTAATAAGTGATCCTAACAGAATAAATTGGAATTGTTAATTGACGTGTAAATGTGAGAGAGATCAAATTGATTTTCTTGACGTTAAAGTCAATCATAAAGATATTGCATGAGCTACCTTTAAACAGACATCTTTAGAAAAGACGTAATAAAATCATTACTCCCATGAATCATCTTTTCACCCATAGCAAACAGTTACATCTATTTTAATAGGACGCTTTTTATGGATGAAACTTGCAGACCCAAGATGCATTACAACATACTATTCCAGATGGAATGAAATTAGACAATATATGGAAATATTTTGTGATAAGAGCAGATCCAGTATTAAAAACCATACTTACCATATTGACCAGCAATAACTACAAGGAGATCCAAAACTCTACCAGATCTACTAATTTCAAGTTATTATGAACCAAAACCTCCCACAATTGCATTGAGTGGGAACATGGGAGAAGAGGTAGTCTTAAACGCTCCATACAATATGCTGAGGCCTTTGACAAAGAAATTAAAGAGATTAAAGAACTCAAAACCCATACCTATAACATTCTGGTTCCTGCTATACCAAGGGAAAGAACCAAACTGGACCTTTGGGTTGATATACTCAGCTGGCCCCAGGACTTTGGTGCCATGAGCTAGTGCAGTGTTTGATTCTCTGGATAACTTCTAGCAGAGGTGGAACCAGAATACATGGGAATAGTTTGGAGGCACAGTTGCTATGGCAATAACTGAAAGTCTATGCAGAAACGTACTAGTAAGGGGAGGTCGATGAACTGGAGGTGCTTGAGTAAAGCAGACATAGTTACACCAGTCGAGGTTACTCTGGAGTAATCTCAAACTTAGTCATACAAGCAAGGGGTTAGGTAACGGAGGTCAGGAAGAAAAGATTGTGGTACCTTGGAATAGTCAGAAGCGTAGTCAGGCAAGCCGGGGTCATAGCAGGTCAAATCAAAGGAGGCTACAGACAACAGAGCTCAGAAAACACTCAAAGGCCAAAACAGGGAAAAAAATACTGTATCTGACACAGACAACAGTGAGACATTCCCCCAAATAGTGTGCCTGAGGTATTTATTGGCCGGACGGCGATGTGCGCCGCACATGCATTGCCCTACCCCTTTAAACAGCCTTCCACAGAGTAGGAGGAATGCGTCACTGGAGCCCTGACAGATACGATTTATTACAATACCCAGAAATGTCAAATCACATCATGATTGTAATTTGAAATTGTTATATGTAGGCGAAATAGACAAATGTACACATAAGAATACTTTGAGGAGAATGGAACAATAAGTTGGCCCAGTGAGAGAGTGGTCTTGATTTTCAATACTCGAAAACCAAAGAACCTCAAAGAAACACTGTATTATGCCCCATTCCTTTGATCATTAGTTTTTAAATCGCCTGAATGATTTTGTAAAGGATCTGCCAGGCACAGCTTCTGTGTATACGCCCATAGGTAATCAGTCTGCACCTGCTTCTATGTCTGTGAGACTGACTCCATCTTCCACCACTCAGGATGGCAGGCTTAGGAGTGGGAGAGCCTATCACAGCCTGGCCAGATGATGGGAGATGAGAGATTGGCAATGGAGGATCTATGCAAGAACAACAGACTAGTCCTCAAACCCTCTGATAAGGGTGGTAACATAGTGATCTTGGACCAGGCTGACTATGTCAGCATGGTTCATAGGTTATTGGATGATAAGGCCACCTATGCCATTCTGGGAAGTAATCCTACTGTGAGTTATTTGTCTGAGCTACATACTTTCTTGAGGGGTGCTAAAGATGAGAATCTAATTACTGCTGATGAATTCAGATGCTTATATAACCCCACTCCCACCCTGGCAACCTTTTATGCGCTGCCGAAGGTTCACAAAGCAACCTCTCCTCTCCCGGGAAGACCTATCGTGTCAGGTAATGATAGCCTGACACAGGGTATTAGTCTCTATGTCAATGAGATACTGACACCATTTGTTTCCTCCTTATCCTCCTACCTAAAAGACACCAAGGACATCGTCACCAGGATCCACGAGATCAATGTTACTCCTACTACCATGCTGGCGAGCATAGACGTGGAGTCACTATATACCAACATTAAACATGACTTGGGACTCACTGCCGTTAAACACTTTCTAAGCACCAAAGGCACTCAATTCCTGCGACATAATGACTTTGTTGTGTCACTTTTACGTTTCCTACTTACTCACAATTATTTTACTTTTGACAAAAAATATTATCACCAAATTAAAGGCACGGCCATGGGCACAGTCTGTGCACCCACTTACGCGAATCTTTTCTTAGGGTGGTGGGAAGATACCATCGTTTTTTCAGACAATCTTCTTCAATTCACCTCACATATTTCCTTCTGGGGAAGATACATTGATGACATTCTCATCCTCTGGGATGGGGATGTCAACACATTTCGTGACTTCATGTCTATGCTCAACGCCAACTCTATTGGCATGAAATTCACGTATGAAATTCATGACCACACTATCAATTTTCATGATCTCAAGATCTCTCTGGATCCTGGTGGGGGTGTCCAAACAGACATCTATCGTAAGGCAACTGCTACCAACAGCCTTCTACATTGGGATAGTCACCATCCCCCTGCCCTTAAGAAAGGGATACCCATAGGCCAGTACTTGAGAGCTAAACGCAACTGCTCCAACGAAGTGTCCTTTCAAGCCGAGTGCGATGGCCTTTTTAATAAGTTCAGAGCACGTGGCTACCCGAAAAAATGGTTACATCGAGCCTATGCTAGGGCAAGGGCCTCTGAGAGAAGTGACCTACTGTCAAACAGGGGAAACAAATCCATAAAACCGGGATCACATGGTGCCATTCGATGCATTGGCACCTTTGATGCCTGTTCTCCCCAGGTTACCCAAATCTTACAAAAGCATTGGGCTATCCTTACTGCTGACCCCGATCTGAAGGATGCCGTTACGACTAATCCTAGTATTACTTATCGTAGGGGAAGGAACTTACGGGACTTTTTGGTACACAGTCATTATTCGAGACAATCCAATACACCATCCACTTGGCTTAGATCACCAGCCAAGGGATTCCACCCATGTGGAAGATGTTCTTTCTGTCCTCTGATGCCGACTGTTAAGAGCTTTGTCAATCCTACCGATGGCAAACGGTACCTAATTGAACAGTTCTTGAATTGCCAGAGTAGTGGGGTCATCTACATCGCTAAATGTCCCTGCCCCAAGCTGTATGTGGGTAAAACTATCCAGGAGTTGAGGAGACGTGTGTCTAGACATCTGAGTACCATTAACCCCTTAAGGACGCAGCCTAGTTTGGGCCTTAAGGCTCAGAGCACATTTTTCAAATCTGACATATTTCACTTTATGTGGTAATAACGTCGGAATGCTTAAACCTATCCAAGCGATTCTGAGATTGTTTTCTCGTGACACTTTGGGCTTCATGTTCGTGGTAAAATTTGGTCGATATATTCAGTCTTTATTTGTGAAAAATTGCAAAATTTAGAGAAAATTTACAAAAAATTGCATTTTTCAGAATTTAAATGCATCTGCTTGAAAAACAGACGGTTATACCACCCAAAATAGTTACTAGTTCACATTTCCCATATGTCTACTTTAGATTGGCATCGTTTTTTGAACATTATTTTATTTTTCTTGGACGTTACAAGGTTTAGAACATAAACAGCAATTTCTCATATTCTTAAGAAAATTTCAAAAGCCTTTTTTTGAAGGTGCCAGTACAGTTCTGAAGTGGATTTGAGGGGCCTATTAATTAGAAACCCCCATAAAACACCCCATTTTAAAAACTAGACCCCTCAAAGTATTCAAAACAGCATATAGAAAGTTTTTTAACCCTTCAGGCATTTCACAGGAATTAAAGCAAAGTGGAAATGAAATTTGCAAATTTCATTTTTTCTGCTGAATTTCAATTTTATTCAATTTTTTTTTAGTAACACAGAAGGTTTTACCAGAGAAATACTACTAAATATGTATTGTCCAGATTCTGCAGTTTTTAGAAATGTCCCACATGTGCCTCTAGTGCGCTCGTGGACTAAAACACAAGCCCTAGAAGCAAAGAAGCACCTAGTGCATTTTGAGGCCTCTTTTTTATTAGAATATATTTTAGGCAGCATGCCAGGTTTGAAGAGGTGTTGAGGTATCAAAACAATTGAAACCCACCAGAAGTGGCCCCATTTTGGAAATTACACCCCTCAAGGAATTCATTTATGGTTTTTGTTATCATTTTGACCGCACCGTTTTTTCACAGCACCTATTTGAATTGGGCTGTGAAATGAAAAAAATTATATTTTTTCCAATAAGATGTCATTTTTGATCAAATTTTCTTATTTTCACAGGGAACAACATACCCCATTTTGTTGCCCAATTTGTCCTTAGTGCGGCAATACCCCATTTGTGGTGATAAACTGCCGTTTGGGCCCATGGGAGGGCTCAGAAGGAAAGGAGCGCTATGTGTTTGTTGGAGTCCAGATTTTGCTGGATTGGTTTTTGGGTGCCATGTCGCATTTGCAGAGCCCCAGAGGTATCAAAGCAATGGAAACCCACCAGAAGTGACCCCATTTTGGAAACTACACCCCTCAAGGAATTCATTTATGGTTTTTGTTATCATTTTGACCGCACAGTTTTTTCACAGCACCTATTTGAATTGGGCTGTGAAATGAAAAAAATTATATTTTTTCCAATAAGATGTCATTTTTGATCAAAATTTCTTATTTTCACAGGGAACAACATACCCCATTTTGTTGCCCAATTTGTCCTTAGTGCGGCAATACCCCATTTGTGGTGATAAACTGCCGTTTGGGCCCATGGGAGGGCTCAGACGGAAAGGAGCGCTATGTGTTTGTTGGAGTCCAGATTTTGCTGGATTGGTTTTCGGGTGCCATGTCGCATTTGCAGAGCCCCAGAGGTATCAAAGCAATGGAAACCCACCAGAAGTGACCCCATTTTGGAAACTACACCCCTCAAGGAATTCATTTTTGGTTTTTGTTATCATTTTGACCGCACAGTTTTTTCACAGCACCTATTTGAATTGGGCTGTGAAATGAAAAAAATTATATTTTTTCCAATAAGATGTCATTTTTGATCAAAATTTCTTATTTTCACAAGGAACAACATACCCCATTTTGTTGCCCAATTTGTCCTTAGTGCGGCAATACCCCATTTGTGGTGATAAACTGCCGTTTGGGCCCATGGGAGGGCTCAGAAGAAAAGGACCACCATTTGGCCTACTGGAGCTTTTCTGGTGCTAAGTCATGTATGCAGAAGCCCCTGAGGTACCAGTACAGTTGAAACCCCCGAGAAGTGACCCCATTTTAAAAACTACACCCCTTAAGACATTCATCTAGAGGTGTAGTGAGCATTTTGACCCCACAGGTACTGTGTAAAAGATAATGCGCAGCAGATGGTGCAGTGTGAGATTTGCAATTTAATATATATATATGCCATTTCAGTGTCCAATATAGTGTGCCCAACATGCGCCACCGGAGATATACACCCCTTAAATTGTAATGTGGGTTCTCCTGGGTACGGCAATACCCTACATGTGGCTGTTATCAGCTGCCTGGGCATACGGCAGGGCTCAGAAGGGAAAGATGAGGGGGGTAAGCTGTGCGGAGTGCATCAGGGTAAATTAAAAATCAAGGGATGTATGATACATTTTAAAACAATCTTTTATACAGAGCTCTGGTTTTTCGGGACACATGTCACATTGGTATATTGTGTTCTTCCTTATCCCCCTCTTATAGCAGACTCTGCACCTCTTTTGACTCTTTCCCTTTCCACCGGTTTGGGGAACTTCTCCTGGAAAGTGTTGCCCTGGTACGATGCGTGTGGCCTCGCTTCCAGAAGTATTGGGTGCCCCCCCTTCCTGGTCCCTAAAGATTAGATCTTCAAATTCCAGGAAAGTTCCCCTCTGGCCTGCACATCGACGTAGCACGTACGCATTGTACAAAGCCATCTGTATGATGTGCCCGGCCAGCTTCTTATACCACACCGCATGGCGCTGTAGGGCTTCAGGACTTGATTTGACAAGTCCATCCCTCCCATGTACCTATTGTAGTCCAGGATGCAGTCTGGTTTGGGGGTGGCCTTTCCTTCATATATCCTAAATCTGTAGGTATACCCTCATGCACTCTCGCACAGCTTATACATCTTCACGCCATACCTTGCCCTCTTACCCGGCAGGTACTGGCGGAATTGAACCCTCCCTTTAAAATGTACCAGGGACTCATCAATAGAAAAACACTTCTCGGGGGTGTATGCTTGGGAAAACCGGGCACTGGAACGGTCTAATAGGGGTCTCCGTTTATACAAACGGTCAAAACTGGGGTAATCTCGGGGTGGGCACGGCTCATTATCAGTATAATGTAAGAAGCGAAGTATTGCCTCATTTATTTATTTTTTTAGGTTCCAGTTCATTTCTGAAGTTGCTTTGAGGGGCCCATATATTAGAAACCCCTATCAAACACCCCATTTTAGAAACTAGACCCCTCAAAGTATTCACAACAGCATATAGAAAGTTTATGAACCCTTTAGGTGTTTCACAGAAATTTAGAGCAAAGTAGAGGTGAAATTTACTCTTTTTATACCATTTTTTTTATAACACAAAAGGATTTATCTGAGAAACGCAACTTAATACGTATTGCCCAGATTCTGCAGTTTAGAGAAATATCCCACATGTGGCCCTAGTGCGGTAATTGACTGAAGCACCGGCCTCCGAAGCAAAGGAGCACCTAGCGGATTTTGAGCCCTCTTTTTTATTAGGCACCATGTCCGGTTTGAAGAGGTCTTGTGGTGCCAAAACATTGGAAACCCCCCAAAAGTGACCCCAATTTGGAAACTAGACCCCTTGAGGAATCCATTGTAGTTTTCTTGGGGTGCATGCGGCTTTTTGATCAGTTTTTATTCCATTTTTAGGTGGCGTGGTGACTAATAAACAGAAATTCTACTATTGTTTTTGTATACTTTTTTTTTTACAGCGTTCACCGTGCGCTATAAATGATATATTAACTTTATTCTGCGGGGCGATACGATCACGTCGATACCAGATGTTTATAGTTTTTTTTTATGTCTTATGGCGTTTGCACAATAAAATACGTTTTGTAAACAATCATTCACTTTTTGTGTTGCCTTATTCTAAGAGCCAGAACGTTTTTATTTTTCAATCAATAAAGCCGTGCGAGGACTTATTTTTTGCGTAACGAACTGTAGTTTCCATCAGTACCATTTTTAGGTACATGCGACTTTTTGATCTCTTTTTATTCCATTTTTTGGGAGGTGAAGTGACCAAACAATTGTGATTGTGGTACGGTTTATTAATATTTTTTTTTACGGCGTTCACCGTGCGGGATAAATAACAAAATAATTTTGTAGTTCAGCCCGTTACGGACGCGGCGATACCAATTATGTATAGTTTATTTGTTTGTTTATATATTTTTATTAATAATAAAGGACTGATAAGGGAAAAAGTGGGACTTTTACTTTTATAACTTTTAAAACTTTTATTTTCTTATTTTTACACATCTTTTTTTAACTTTTTTTTAACTTTATTACTTTGTCCCACTAGGGGACTTGAGGGCAGGAGGCTCTGATCGCTATTCTAATACACTGCACTACATGCGTAGTGCAGTGTATTAGAGCTGTCAGCTACTCACTGACAGCAAGCATAGTGGGTCCTGACGTTGTCAGGACCCACTAGGCTTCCGTCTATGGCATAGCCGGACGCCATTGTTTGGTGTCCGGTTGCCATAGTCACCATCGCCGGCCGCTATCGTGTAGCAGGCCGGCGATGGCGGATTAACCCCTAAGAAGCCGCGATCACTATTGAACGCGGCTTCTGAGGGGTTAATCGGCGGGGGAGCTCCGCGATCGGTCCCGGCACATCGAGCAGTGATAGTCTGCTGTCGGAAACAGCAGCTATCACAGCTCATGAACGCGCCCCGCGCGAACGGCGCCGTGTTTACTCCATGACCTACTATTAGGTCACTGAGCGCGAACGCTACAGTTAGCATGACCTAATAGTAGGTCATGGAGCGTTAAGGGGTTAATTGTAAGGAAGATACCACTCTTTCAAGACACATTCTTGAATATCATGGGGGTAATTCTAAGCTGCTCCAGTTTTGGGGTATCACCCAAATCAAAATGGGTCCCAGAGCGGGAAATCTAGACCGCAAACTCTTGCAAGAAGAGGCGCGGTGGATTCACCGACTCAATACTATGTCCCCCTTAGGTTTGAACGAGGGATTTACCTTTAGTGCCTTTCTCTAAACTCACAATAATAATTGATAATTTTCCTCACTGTTAGGAAGACTCAAATATGTAATAAAATGCTATGTGTCCCTTATATCTGTTATCTAACGACTAATCTATCTATACCAGTCAAGTACCGACTAATTTATATATATATGCTATAACTTCTTTCAATAATTAATGACTATATACAAATCTATTACGGTCCAGACATTGTGCATAATGCAGCACACGACCGTGACCACATAATGTGGCGGTTCGCTGTCACGGACATAACAGACATTATTTGTCTGTCAGATGTATCACAAATCTTTATCTGGGGATGTTGTGATTAACGTTATGGCTCTATATCAGTTCATCTATATATGTGATCATGTTGTAATCCAATACTTACCATATCTAACTCAGGAAGCGGCTTCCCTTAATTTAATATCTAATATGTTTGTGCCTCCCCTAAGCCGTTGTCTGAAATTCAGTTTCGTTATCTGTGTTTTGCCAACCCGGACTTCAGTCAGAGACGGTTTGCTTTCAAGCTTATTTGCAATACCTGTGCCGGTAACCTTACTCATGCACCCATTATATTGGGAAAAAATGGATCTATAGGGTCCATCCTAATGAATTCCTTTATCACTATGTGTATTTTCTGCCACTATCCCTATTGATGTATATTCTCATACCCTTATTATCTTCATACCAATGCACAGTCACATTTTTTATTTCAGGTTTTTCTTTAGTCTGTACATTTCACACATTCCTGTCCGCATATACATAATTATACCTGGCACCTCTAAGTTCGGTACTGAAGGATTCTATATTTCGAATCCACCAGTCTATATCCTGGCCTGCAGAATATACCTGTGGGTACCGAGTGGGAATCGGCGGCGGCGCAAGCGCCGATGAGCTCACTTGGTCCGTCACGGCCTGGGAGACGATTCCTGTACTAAGTCCTCTTTTCACTGTCAGACGCATGCGCCGCTTCCTGTCTTCTATTGGTGCATCTCATCCTCACGATCATTCGCCGGCTCCTTACAGCTGGCGTGCCGATACGTCTCTACCACTGCTATTGGCTATGTGCCCTCACACACCTCCAGATGCGTCATCTGACATGTCCATATCAGGATCTCCTTCCTGCCGCGCCGCCATTAGCCCCGTGTACCCCTGAGGACGCTACTTGGTAGCGAAACATGTCGGGGGGGCTGTTAGAATTTTAAATACCTGCCGCTGACTGGACTCACTGTCTACTATTAGCTAGTCTAACAATTTAACTGGCTAGGGAACTGCACACTATTCCTAAGTCTAATACCACTTATGCCTGTAATCACACAGGTACTCTACATTTAGTCCGGCTTCTAGGTAGTGACAATTTTAACTCAAAATTTATGTGGTCTGTCTGGCTATACGTAGCCCAATAAAGGTATTTTTTTATTTTTATTTTTATTCTACTAAAATCTGTAGTTGGGAAATTGGGCTTGGCTGCTTGCAGGCAGCCTTTCTTTTTGCAATTGTTGATGTGCCCGCCAACTACTAGGGGTCCTATCTATTTTCTTTATTTCTAATATATAAGGCCCTCAAAGCCACTTCAGAACTGAACTGGTCCATGAAAAAATAGGTTTTGGAAATTTCTTGAAAATGTGAGAAATTGCTGCTAAAGTTCTAAGCCTTGTAACGTCCTAGAAAAATAAAAGGATGTTCAAAAAACTATGCCAACATAAAGTAGACATATGGGAAATGTTAACTAGTAACTATTGTGTGTGGTATTAATATCTGTTTTGCAAGCAGATGCAATCAAATTTAGAAAAATGCAATTTTTTGCAAATGTTCTCTAAATATTGGTGTTTTTCACAAATAAATACTGAATTTATCGACCACATTTTTTCACAGACGTAAAGTACAATATGTCACGAGAAAACAATCTCGGAATCGCTTGGATAGGTAAAAGCATTCCCAAGCTATTACCACATAAAGTAACACGTCAGATTTGAAAAAATCGCCTGCGTCCACAAGGCCAAAACAGGCTGTGTCCTGAAGGGGTTAAGTGTGGCTAAACATGCCTTCATGGAGCATATGATGGAATCTTCTGGCAACAGACAACCATTTTAATATGGACTCTGGACCTACAGTCTGGATCAATGATCAATTCATGTAATTGAAATAGACTTTGCTCTCTCTCTCCCTTGAATTATGAGTTACATAACCCTTTAATTTCTTTAATATTTTATTATATTCAAATACAAAAAGGAGAAATAAAAAGCATACTGTATATCAACAATTGATTAAAAGCCCACATCTGAACAATCCTTCCCCAGGAGGCCAACATGGAAAAAAAATGTAAAGGAAGAGAGGGGTTATTATCATCTTCTACTTACCATTTATCTGTTTAAAATCAGAAAATCTCTCCTAATGATGCCTCAAAGTTCACCCATGTTTCTGACATCCTTTAAAAGATGTAACTTCTCTGTGGTTAATTAAATTGCTTTCCCAAATTGTAAATATGAATTAACATACCCAATGCATCCCCTCACTGAAGACGGATCACTAGAATTACAATCTTTTGCACTGACCTTTCTAGTCTGAAAAAGAGCTCTAGCCAATGCCATCTCTTTATCTTCATTGCTTATTATATAATGCATGGTTTCCCGAGGTAGAGAAAATAGGATCAAAATATATTTTTAAAGAATTTAACATGGAAATTCATTTTCGAAATATCAAAAATATATAGCAGTATCTAAAAAGTTTGGAACATCTTTTGCCCATTTTTCCTTGTATGAATATTTTATCCTCTGTACTTCCGACTTTCATATAAACCCAAATAGCTATTTTTGAACTTCAATATTTTTATTGCATTATACTTCTTGTGTTAAAAACATTTCTTCAATTGGCTCTTAATAACAATTTTGCAGCGTTTTATTTTTCTGAAGCCTGAATATATTCTCACATGCTGGCTGCTCAGTCCCGATTAAGTGTAAAAACCGGCAGTGGAGCTCCCTGATGGCTTAGGGTATGTTCACATGTAGTGAAAACACTGCAGATTTTCCACAACTAATTTAATTGTGGAAAATATGCAGTGTAACGCTTCATGCACACGACCATTGTGCCACTCGGTCCGTTTTTGACAGCATCCGTGTGGCACCCAATAGTCTTCACGGACCCATTCACTTTAGCGGGTGAATCGGGTCCGTGAAAAATGATCCGAGTCTCCGATTTGAGGAAAGATAGGACATATTCTAGTTTTCCTCGGATCACTGACTGGACTCGGCCGGCGCGCACGGTCGTCTGCATGAGGCGTAATGCAGTAGCAGCAGAGTGGGTGAGATTTGAACAAATCTCATACACATGCTCTGTAAAAAACCTGCCAAAAAACATGCAGTGCCTTTTTTCTTAATTCGCAGCATGTCAATTTGTGTTGCGATTTTTGCAGAGGAAAAGCTGCTATTTCGCCGCAAAAAATCTCACCTCAGAAAAGAAAAAAACTATACTTACCCAAATCTCTATGCTCCTGCGTCTAGCCCAGCCTCCAGGGATAAGGTTTCATCCCATGTGACTGCTGCAGCCAATCACAGGCTACAGCGGTTACATGGGATGAAATGTCATCCCAGGAGGCCGGGCTACAGGGCGTCAGAGGGATGCATCGCCATGGCTGCGAGTAAGTATAGGCTTTTTTTTTTACCTGCTGTTTTCCGCAGTGGACTTCCTGCCCCAAAAACTGCACCACAATTTGGTGCGGTTTTTTGACCGAAATTCCTTACCGGGACCAGGACGGATACGCAATGTACTTTAATGCAGTGTATCCGCCCTGTGTGAACATAGGCTTAAGGCCCTTTTACCTTTTTGAACGCTCGTTCCCGATAATTGCCCTGTGTAAACAGGGCAGCGATCAGCAGATGAACGAGCAAACGCAGGATCATCTGCTGATCGTATTGTTTTAAAACAGTGAAATATTATCGTTGTCGGCAGCACATCTTCCTGCGCTGCCGACATGATAATAACATATGAGGACGAGCGATCGGAGTAACGACCGCTCCTCCCCATACATAGCTCCGTGTGACAGGAGCAAACGATGTCTCGTTGATCGGCGCTCGCTGCACCAGCTGAACATCGGCAGGTGTAAAAGGCCCTTTACTCTTCAGCCACTCCTGAACTGTCATATAAGTGGTATTCTGATCAAATAAAATTTGATTTAACTGTATTCACTATGCAGGGAAAAACTGAAGGTATCTTAATTCTTGGGATCGGCGAGATAACAGAGGTCAGACCCTCACTACTATGTGTACTGTGATTTGCATTCTTGTACCCCAAATATTAAATGTCATTGCATGGGTATAGCTGGGGGGCTGGCCAGGCGGCGCATGTGACCCTGGGTTCAGTTAGCATTGAGGGCAAGGGAAACACTGGCCAAAAAGTGGACGGATATAGCCATCATTATCTTGACTCTTATAACTTGCTCCTGTGGTGGATATCACACAACAAAAGCCATTAAAAAGTATTTGAGAAAGTCAAGATAAAGGATCCTGCCATTGTCTATTTAATGCGTTAAAAGTCAAGATAAAGATGGCTACATCTGTATTTCAGCCAGTGTCACTATTACACACAGTCCCGACCCCTGACACAAAGAGCGCCTCTGTTAGCTGAACTAAACAGCTAATTGTTGAGGCAGCAGGCCGGTACAAGTACATTTTGTAAGTGTGCCTGGTGGCTGCAGCAGCAACTAACTGTTTTATTCAACTGACAGTGGCGCTCTGTGTGTCAGGCGGGTTGTAAAGGGGAGTGACCTTCTGTCACTTACCCTGTGGATCCTGCATTGTTTTTTCTTCTAGTATGTCTCTGTATGTCCTCCCTTCTGTGCCATCTGTGACCGCTCCTTGTCTTGTTACCCCTTTGTTTGGAGGGAACCAGTGGCTCTTTCTGTTTGGACTTCTGATCTCTGCAGATAGTTGTAAGTTTGCGATAAGATCCCCTCATGATCTCTCGGAGCTTTAAAACTCACTGGACATCCCGGATCTGCAGATTGCCAATTGGTTGGCTATCTCGGACACTCCATCACTGCCGGAAATCGCTCCCCCGATGCCGTGGGAGCTCGCCAGTTCTGGCAAATCAGCCAATAGCAACAAAAAAACAGGTAGGCTGACGCCTAGAAGACTGACGACCGGAGAATAATGATGTGAGGTATGAGTTCCCACGGAACATACATACACTCTTCTTCTGCCTTCGCTCCAGGGATTCCCTGATTTCACACTCTCTATGAGCTCATTGGTCTAATCTATAGTTACCATTCTGTTCTTAACGCTCAGTGAAGTACTATTCCGTCATGGAAACCGCCCCGTTCGCGCTCCATGACGGAATAATACGTCACGGAAATAATGGCCATTTCGGCCGTCCTCCCGACACATACAGGTGCTGTGACACCTGCTGTCTCGTACAGCAGTTGCCGCAGCTCCTACAGCGGGGACCGGTTGCTGTGTCCCCGCTGATTAACCCCTTAAAAGCTGAGTTCAATAGTGATCGCGGCTTTTTAGGGTTTAAACTACCATCGCCGGCCTGCTACACAAATTATTTCATTATTTATCCTGCGCGGTGAACGCCGTAAAAGAAAAAAAATAATAAACCGTACCAGAATCACAATTGTTTGGTCACTTCACCTCCCAAAAAATGGAATAAAAAGAGATGTACCTAAAAATGGTAATGATCGAAACTACAGTTCGTTACGCAAAAAATAAGTCCTCGCACGGCTTTATCGATGGAAAAATAAAAAAGTTCTGGCACTTAGAATATAGCAAAACAAAAAGTAAATGATTTTTTGCAAAAAGTATTTTATTGTGCAAACGCCATAAGACATAAACTATAAACATATGGTATTGCCATAATCGTATCGCCCCGCAGTATAAAGTGAATGTCATTTATAGTGCACGGTGAACGCTGTAAAAAAATAGAATAAAAAAACAATAGTAGAATTGCTGTTTTTTAGTCACCACGCCACTTAAAAATAGAATGAAAACTGATCAAAAAGCCGCATGCACCCCATGAAAACTACAATGAATTCCTCAAGGGTTCTTGTTTCCAAAATGGGGTCACTTTTTGGGGGTTTCCACTGTTTTGGCACCACAAGACCTCTTCAAACATGACATGGTGCCTAAAAAAAAGGCGGGCTCAAAATCCACTAGGTGCTGCTTTGTTTCGGAGGCCGATGCTTCAGTCCATTACCACACTAGCGCCACGTGGGATATTTCTCAAAACTGCAGAATCTGGGCAATAAGTATTGAGTTGTGTTTCTCTGGTAAAACCTTTTGTGTTATAGAAAAAAATGGTATAAAAAGGATTTTCTGACAAAAAAAAAAATGTATATTTCACCTCCACTTTGCTCTAAATTCCCGTGAAACACCTAAAGGGTTCATAAACTTTCTAAATGCTGTTGTGAATACTTTGAGGGGTCTAGTTTCTAAAATGGGGTGTTTCGTAGGGGTGTCTAATATATAGGCCCCTCAAAGCAACTTCAGAACTGAACTGGAACCTAAAAAAAAAAAAATTAGGCAATACTTTGCTTCTTACATTATACTGATAATGAGCAGTGCCCACCTTGAGATGGCCCCAGTTTTGATCGTTTGTATAAACAGAGACCCCTATTAGACCGTTTCAGTGCCCGGTTTTCCAAGCATACACCCCAAGAAGTGTATTTCTATTGATGAGTCCTTGGTAGATTTTAAAGGGAGGCTTCAATTCCGCCAGTACCTGCCGAGTAAGAGGGCAAGGTATGGCGTGAAGATGTATAAGCTGTGCGAGAGTGCATCAGGGTATACCTACAAATTTAGGATATATGAAGGGAAGGACACCAGTATTCAGCCCCCAGAATGCGACCCGCTTACTGGGAGTTAATGCAAAAATTGTGTGGGATTTGGTGCACCCACTGCTGGACCAGGGTTACCAACTCTACCTGGATAATTTTTATACCAGCGTCGGGCTCTTCAAGTGCCTCGCTTCCAGAAGTACTGTGGCATGCGGCACGGCTAGAAGAAATCTGAGAAGCCTCCCTAAGACTCTGCTTGGGCAAACAAAAAGGGGTGAGAGCAGGGCACATTCTAGCAGCAACATATTGTGTATCAAGTACAAGGACAAGAGAGATGTCCTTGTATTGACTACAATACATGCCCACACCAGTACCCATGTACCTGTACGACGTACCAGTACAGACACCCCCAAACCAGAATGCATCCTGGACTACAATAGGTACATGGGAGGGGTGGACTTGTCATATCAAGTCCTGAAGCCCTACAGCGCCATGCGGTGTGGTATAAGAAGCTGGCCGTGCACATCATTATCAAGAACCTAATCTTTAGGGACCAAGAAGGGGGCACCCGGTACTTCTGGAAGCGAGGCCACAGGCATGCATCGTACCAGGGCAACACTTTCCAGAAGAAGTTCCCCAAACTGGCAAGAAGGGAAAAAGTCAAAGGAGGTGCAAAGTCTGCTATAAGAGGGGGATGAGGGAGGACACAATATATCAATGTGACACGAGTCCCGAAAAACCAGGGCTCTGTATAAAAGTGTTTCAACATTTATCATACATCCCTTAGATTTTTCATCTACCCTGACACACTCTGCTCAGCTTATCCCCCTCATCTTTCC
This sequence comes from Rhinoderma darwinii, assembly GCF_050947455.1. Taxonomy (NCBI): domain Eukaryota; kingdom Metazoa; phylum Chordata; class Amphibia; order Anura; family Rhinodermatidae; genus Rhinoderma; species Rhinoderma darwinii. The sequence continues at coordinate 377,183,827 of NC_134687.1, read as the reverse complement.
TTTCTGAGCCCTGCTGTGTGCCCAGGCAGAAGATAACAGCCACATGTGGGGTATTGCCATACCCAGGAAAACCCACATTACAGTTTATGGGGTGTATATCTCTGGTGGCGCATGCTGGGCACAATATATTGGACACTGAAATGGCATAGATATATAGAAAATTGCAAATCTCACACTGCACCATCTGCGGCGCATAATCTTTTACACAATACCTGTGGGGTCAAAATGCTCACTACACCTCTAGATGAATGTCTTAAGGGGTGTCGTTTTTAAAATGGGGTCACTTCTCGGGGGTTTCAACTGTACTGGTACCTCAGGGGCTTCTGCATACATGACTTAGCACCAGAAAAGCTCCAGTAGGCCAAATGGTGGTCCTTTCCTTCTGAGCCCTCCCATGGGCCCAAACTGCCGTTTATCACCACAAATGGGGTATTGTTACACTCAGGAGAAATTGGGCAACAAAATGGGGTATTTTGTTCCCTGTGAAAATAAGAAATTTTGATCAAAAATGACAACTTATTGGAAAAAATTAAATTGTTTTAATTTCACAGCCCAATTCAAATACGTGCTGTGAAAAAACTGTGCCGTCAAAATGGTCACAGTAACCATAAATCAATTCCTTGAGGGGGTGTAGTTTCCAAAATGGGGTCACTTCTGGTGGGTTTCCATTGCTTTGATACCTCTGGGGCTCTGCAAATGCGACATGGCACCCGAAAACCAATACAGCAAAATCTGGACTCCAACAAACACATAGCGCTCCTTTGACGTTTGGGCCCATGGGAGGGCTCAGAAGGAATTTATCACCACAAATGGGGTATTGCCACACTCAGGACAAATCGGGTAACAAAATGGGGTATTTTATTTCTTGTGAAAATAAGAAATTTTATCAAAAATTACATCTTATTGGAAAACATTTCATTTTTTAAATTTCACAGCCCAATTCAAATACGTGCTGTGAAAAAACTGTGTTGTCAAAATGGTATCAACAACCATACATGAATTCCTTGAGCGGTGTAGTTTCCAAAATCGGGTCACTTTTGGGGGATTCCTACTGTTTTGGCACCTCAACACCTCTTCAAACCCGGCATGCTGCCTACAATATATTCTAATAAAAAAAAGGCCCCAAAATTCACTAGGTGCTTCTTTGCTTCTGGGGCTTGTGTTTTAGTCCACGAGCGCACTAGAGCCACATGTGGGACATTTCTAAAAACTGCAGAATCTGGAAAATACATATTTAGTAATGTTTCTCTGGTAAAACCTTCTGTGTTACAGAAAAAAAAATGGAATAAAATTGAAAGTCAGCAAGAAAAATGAAATTTGCAAATTTCACCTCCACTTGGCTTTATTTCCTGTGAAATTCCTAAAGGGTTAAAAAAAAACTTTCTAAATGCTGTCTTGAATACTTTGAGGGGTCTAGTTTTTAAAATGGGGTGTTTTATCAGGGTTTCTAATACATAGGCCCCTCAAAGCCACTTCAGAACTGAACAGGTACCTTAAAAAAAAGGCTTTTGAAATTTTCTTAAAAATATGAGAAATTGCTGTTTATGTTCTAAGTCTTGTAACGTCCAAGAAAAATAAAAAACATTTAAAAAAAAACGATGCCAATCTAAAGTAGACATATAAGAAATGTGAACTAGTAAGTATTTTGGGGTGTATAACCATCTGTTTTACAAGCAGATGCATTAAAATTCAGAAAAATGCTATTTTTTCAAAATGTTCTCTAAATTTTGCAATTTTTCCACAAATAAACACTGAATATACCGACCAAATTTTACCACTAACATGAAGCCCAATGTCTCACGAGAAAACAATCTCATAATCGCTTGGATAAGTTTAAGCATTCCGACGTTATTACAACATAAAGTGAAATATGTCAGATTTGAAAAATGGGCTCTGAGCCTTAAGGCCAAAACTAGGCTGCATCCTTAAGGGGTTAAACTATGTATTTGTTCATTCCTTTGACCATACAGGGCTTCTTAGATGTCTATGTGAGCAGTGATCTCCTTAGTACCGGCGACTATGAACCAACATCCGGGCTGTACCACATCATCAAGGAGCTGGTTAGAAGTCTGTTTGGCTGTCACAGGTTGTACCAGACTGGCTTAACAGTTTAAGGTCTTGATACAGGCGACTATAAACCAAAACGCCTGCTTTATTACACTATAAATTTGCTGGCTAAAGGATTGCCCGGTAGATACGAGTGGTACGTGTCCGGCGTTTTGTTTAATGTTGTAGAATAACAAGTTTTCATATGTTGTGCAAAGAGATCATTCCTATTTTGAATATTTATAACTTATGATTCATATCTGTATTAGATATTATGCTTTACTATAGTGTTGGTGACGTTACCTGCTGACTTTATTTTGTTCACACCTAAAGTCATTCAGGTTTTTACGAGAACTCCTCTCGTATTGGTATTACTCCAGGGATCTGTTGTTTCCTCAGGACAAGTTAGAAAACACACCTCACAGATCCCACTTAATCCATCATTGTTTCCCCCAGTTATTTTCCCAACCCAATTCCAGCCACTTGAATCACGTTTCTGCCCACCCTCTTACACAGGATGTGCCAATGTATTTACTAGTTTTGCACGAGTATTGAGCCACATAGTCTATGCTCAAAATGTAATCCTGGTTGTGGAATAATGAGAATCAAAATCAATGATGGTAATGAACCTCAAAAAAATTCAACCCTTGAAGCGGCGCTGATTTCTAAGAGCGTGGTTGGCTGTTAGTCCTTGGCCTTCAGTCCAGAGATCCAGAAGATGGCAAAATAGTGTTCCAGATCAAGATGACTAAAGAGTTTTGTTGTGTTATGAAATAAAGTGCAGTGCAGTAATTGGCGTGTATGCCGCCTCGTCGCGCGTCTGCACTGCACTTTATTTCATACAATTTTTTTGAGGTTCATTACCATCATTGATTTTCATTCTCATTATTCCACGAGCCGATTTACAACCGGTCCAAAGTATAGCTTCCGGCACTACCCGCGGCTTGCAGTTTTCTTGACATCTATAACCACCAACCTCAAAGTCTACATCTTCAGGGGTGTCGTGCTCCTAGCACGATATCACCGGGTGAGCATTTCATTTCTACCTCATTTATTTTTACCGTATGTAGGTAATACCCTATGGTTTGTTTTCTATTTTTCTTCTAGTGAAACAAAATGTAATTCTGACTTATTGCTCCACCACGTATAGTTACATACAATGCTAGGGGTCTGAACCTTAGAAAAAAGAACACATTTTACAGCGTTTCCATAAAGATAAAGCACAGATCTTGCCATGCTATCTTCCTTTATTTCCCGTTAAGTTTTACCTGGATCCCGTCTTAGAATGTAGCTCTGATCTTGGGGTTTCTTGGCCTGGACGTGCCCAGATCCCCAGAGACTTTTCACTGTTTTGTTGTCTTGGTTATAATTTGGTTGAATCCTTGCCTCTGGATATTACTTTAGTGCGCTTCTAGAATTAGATGTTGTTCTATTCATGTATCTCATATTGTTGCTATGGAGACTTTAATTTTCTTAATGGTTGACTGTTTAGCTGGGCCTACTAAATTCTCACATTTTGATAATGTCTTTAAGATTGTATCACACAATGTTAACCCATTAGTGACCGCCAATACGCCTTTTCACGGTGGCCACTAATGGGCTTTATTCTGATGCATACGCCTTTTCACGGCGCTGCATCAGAATATATAAACAGAGCAGGGAGCCATTCAATCTCCCTGCTCTCCGCTACCAGAGGTAGCTGAGGACTGGGGGCATCCCTGCTCTAACAGGTGAGATCGATATCAGTATCGATCTCACCTGTTTAACCCCTCAGATGTGGCGCTCAATAGTGAGCGCCGCATCTAAATGGTCTTGGAGAGAGGGGGGGAGCTCCCTCTCTCACCCCACCGGCACCCCGCGTGTGATAGCAGAGTGCCAGTGTCTTCTATGGCAGCCGGGGGGGGGGGCCTAATAAAGGCCCCCAGGTCTGCCTGTAGTGTATGCCTGCTAGGTCAGGCCAGAGGCATGGCCTAGCAGATGCCTGTCCATTTTACATGGACAGGCACTAGTACACTGCAATACAGAAGTTTTGCAGTGTATTATAAAAGCGATCGGAGGATCGCATCGTGAAGTCCCCTAATGGGACTAGTAAAAAAGTTTTTAAAAAGTTGAATAAAGTTAATAAAAAAAAATCTGTGAAAAAAAAATGAAAAACCCACTTTTTTCCCTTACAAAATGGTTTATTATTAAAAAAAAAAAAGTCAAAAAGTTACACATATTTAGTATCGCCGCATCTGTAACTACCCCCAACTATAAAGTTATTACATTTTTTAACCCGCACGGTGAACGCCGTAAAAATTTAAATAAAAAACCAATGCAAAAAATGCTGTTTTCTGTGAATACTGCCTTAAAAAAAATGTGATCAAAAGTGATCAAAAAGTCGCATCTACTCCAAAATGGTACCAATAAAAACTACAATTTGTCCCGCAAAAATTGTCCCATGTAAAAGTAGTAAAACATACAAAATCTATATCAATTTGTTATCATTGCAATCGTAACAACCCGCTGAATAAAGTTATTGTGTTATTTCTACCACCCGGTAAACGGTGTAAATTTAGGATGCAAAAGTGTGTGCGAAATTGCTGTTTTTTTCTATTCCCCCCCAAAAATGTTTTATAAATGTTAATCAATAAATTCTATGTACCCCAAAATGGTTCTGTTAAAACATACAACTTGTCCCGAAAAAAAACAAGACCATATACAGCTATGTCGACACAAAAATAAAAAAGTTATAGCTCTTTGGCCTGATTCAGACGAACGTGACGTTTTTGCGCGCGCAAAAAATGCTGTGTTTTGCGCGCGTGTCAGCAGCGTGTGGCATGCGTATTTGGGGCATGTGTGCATGTATTACGCGCGTACGACATGCGTTTTTCCTGCGCGTGTAAAAAACGCAAGCAGGTGTTCTGTTTTCGCCAGCCTACAAAAAGGCCAACAATGCAACACCCCTGCTTAATGTGCGCACCTGTGCTGCAGAATTTGTGAGCTTTTGGTGCAACAGAGTGTTCGAACCAGTATTTGCGGTTACTTTGCATGACCCACTGCAATTATGCCACCTAGCTCTCTGGCCCGTGTCCTCTTAGCATGGATGGTTTCCCGGAGCTTTGGCCAATGCCGTAGCATGCTACTGCCACACCGGCGGAGATCAGGTAGGATGTGGGTTCACCCAATAGTGGCACAACGCACCTCAAAAGGGCATTTTCATACCCTGTATGTTGACCTCCGTCGTCACCCAGATAAATTTCGCTCCTTTTGCCGCCTGTCTGTGCCTGCCTTTGATATGCTGCTGGAGCTGGTTCGCTCAGGACACCAACATGCGACGCTGTATTTCCCCAGAGGAGCGTCTCCTTGTCACCTTACGGTATGTGCTGTTTCTTAATCCAGGTTACACATTGTTTTATGTGCTTCATGTCCTACCTAACATGTTGGCTTTGTGGTTTGTGTTCCTGATTTCCTGTAGATTTTTGGTGACAGGCAATAGCTACCATTCCCTTTATTTCGAATTCCTTCTTGGAGTGTCCACTATTTCCGGCATTGTCCCAGCAACCTGAGATTGAAGAGCAGCATGATGCCTCAGCCAACGGCCCAACACTGGCTTCGAATAGCCCAGCAGTTTGAAACCGACACCCAATTTCCCCACTGTATTGGTGCACTCGATGGGAAGCACATCCGTGTCCAGAAACCCCCCCACTCTGGGTCTCGATACTTCAACTACAAGCACTTTTTTTCCATAGTCTTGCTGGCCCTGTTGGACTGTAATTTCTGCTTTACCATCGTCGACATCGGGTCCTATGGAAGCTCTGCGGATGACCGCATATTTTCGCTCGTCCAGAATGGGCCAGAGTCTAATGTCTAACCAACTTGATGTTCCCGAGCCTAACATCCTCCCTGGCACCAGCGGTCCACCCAAGTCATGCGTCCATAAGTGCAGAGGGGCTTGGATAACCGTAGGCGCATTTTCAATAACCGCCTAGGCAGAGCACGGAAAGTTGTGGAATGCGCCTTTGGCATCATGTCCAACAAGTGGAGGGTCCTGATGACAGCAATGCAAATGTCGCCGGCCAATGTGACATCTGTGATCAAAGCCTGTGTTGTGCTGCACAACTTTACCCACATCCATGATGCCGCTCATGATGGGGAATATATGTTAACAACTGCACCCACCACCAGCATCGCCCAGCCTGGTCGGCCAGGGCGGCCACCGACATCTGGCCTGCGAGTGCGGCAGCAATTTGCGGAGTATTTTGACCGCCAGCCTGGAGTTGTACCCTGGCAGAACGTAGCCATTTGAGGTGTGGTGAAGTTAGAATTCTTTCGTAGAACGTCTGTTTATCCCTCTAGTCCTTTTTTGTTTTGGGGGGGGGGGTAGGGTTAGGGACTCGCAAAACTTGAGGCCCCTTGACGTGGGTTTGGAATTCCCTTTTTTTAAGCCACCAATTCCTTGACATAACATCCTCTTGTGTAGACAAAGGATTTTCTGCCCTATGTCAGCGCCCCTTTCTGCGTGAGTGAAGCTAGGTATGGGCAACCAATAACTATAATAATACCTCAGTTCCTGGTATTCCAAACTCCTTCCGATCAACGAAGACCTCAACGATGTGGTGGAGAAATGTCATACTGTCCAAACCTCTTACGCCATGGCACCTCATAGCGGTAGAGGCTATAGAAATCGGTGAGATATGTAACAGAAGGATTGTCCACACGGGAGTGAAATATATAACTTGGCCGTTTATGTTAATTTCACATAAACTACATAACACAAAAAAACATAGTGGGATTACATACCCCAACAAAATTTGGCACCAACATGATGCATTTCGCATAGTAACCAGGAATGATTACAAGACTGTCATGGCTTTCGGACATTTGGCCTTAGTATACACGTGCTTGCTCACGCGCCCCTACAGATTATGATATGCATGGGGCGGCGATGTGTATGCGGACATATCAGCAGCACTATGCTGTCCCCGGGCCTGATGAGGATGTTCCTGAGCAGCATAGTGGTGCTGATACTGGGGCTGGTAGCCGTGAGGTTGGATGGGAGCCTGAAAGCTTGGGGCAGGTAGGGAGTAGGGAGGGAAGTGACGGACAGGGCCAGCCATCGGCCCAGGGGAGAGGTGTCTTGGCACTGGAGCATATTGCGGCATCTGTGATATGGCAGGGGCAGGTTGTGAGGGCCCTGGCAAATGGACCCCCGTGGAGGGCATAATGACACTACGCCACTGCTCTATAGCAGTGAAGCACGGGCCTGGACTAAGCGGGGGTGTAGAATATAGGGGAGACGTTAGTTGAGGAACACATTTTACTGTTCAAAAACAAAGCATCTTTGCCGTATATGACATTTTTGCTAGGTCACGTTTGCTAAAAGGGCCAACCACGATTACTTACGGTCGCATTTCCATTATTTCCCGCAAGAACAGCAGCTGGTCATAATAGATATAGCGGCGCTTCCTGGTGACACCTTCTCCTCTGCGGCCGCTGGAACCATATTCTCGCCGGAACTGGTCCCTGGTACTTCGCCACCCTCTCTTTACATCCTCCACTGTATAAATAATAAAGAACACATCAATCAAGCAACACACAAGATGTTACTGCACACACAGGCACTGCATAGAAACGACAGTACGACACCTACACACAAGAACAGACATTACTTTCAGCTACTAAAGCTGCCACTGAACCGAAACGTTGCCCATGAGAGGCATTGTTTCCACAGGGACACAATAGTCAATATGGATGGCATTATACACGTATATCTAGACACACATATATACACTCACCAATGCGTTGGCGGTCGCGGGTGCTGCTGTCGGTCCAATCCTGCTCGAACAGCGCCTTGGCAATATGGTCCCATGCAACCTCCTTGAGTGTGCGGTCATGGTATGACTCCGCACGGGTGTTCCATACCTCCGGGTGCTCCTGAACTAAAGCGATCAGCTTAGCCACATCCATGTGGCGTGGCATGGCTGCAAGCTGATTGTGGTGCAGGAGTATACTGTGTGGCCTCTTTTAAAACCTGGTCTCTAAGCTACTTCCTGCTTTTCTGCTGGTTTGGACTAGTTAGGTCAAACTCATTAGCATAGAGACAACGTGTTCTGCATGAAAAACGCGCGTTCCACGCAGGTGCCTCCATATGACATGCGTGATTTTCACCCACCCATTGACTTCAATGGTTGCGTGATGCGTGAAATACGCAGAGATATTGAACTTGACGCGCTTTTTACGCAGCAAACAAACGCTGCGCAAAAACAACGGACTGTCTGTACTGCCCCATTGACTTCTATTGGGCTGTGTCTGCACGGACGCAAATCACGCTCGTGTGAATCCGCCCTAACAAAGATGATATTCATAGGCTTAAACACAAAAGGTTTCAGCACATTTTTTCAGCTCCAGCCACTGGCAAAAAGTGTGGAGTCACCATTGCAGTAAAAGATTCAGTTGCTTTTCAGCTACAGACTGCACTTATGATGAGCGGGGTCGTTATGTTATGCTACTGTGACTTATTAATAATATCCTGTACACTATTTTCTCTGTATATGCCCCTAATTCTAAACAACATAGTTTTTCTGCGTAAAATGATCTCTTTAGCGAATCAACATAGGAGGGGTTCATTGATATTAGTGGGGGACTTTAATTTGACACTGTGGCCTACCATGGATTCTACATCCGTTGTACGTTGTAGAGAACCTACTCCAGCTTCTGCTACTCTGCATAAACATGGCCTTTTTGATATCTGGAGGTTGCATCACTATAGTGACTGTGACTATACCTTTTATTCTAATTCACACAAGGTTTATACGAGAATTTACTTCTTTCTTGTAGACAAGAATCTCATATCTCGAGTTAATTCTGTTTCTATTGGTTGCCTGCAATGATCGGATCATGCTCCGATTTCTCTGTCCATACAGGAAAATTTTAATGGTTCACAAGACTCTGACGTCTTAATAACTTTGTTCTTCATCACCCCAAATGTACTTCCCAGTCCAAATCTTACCTAGAAGAATACTTTTCCTATAATGATAATGGTCAGGTTAAAGAAGTCACTTTGTGGTGTGCCCATAAAGCCACTATAAGAGGTCACTTCATTAAGATTGTCTCTCACATCAAAAGATCCTCGAAACAAACAAAGTGTAATTTACTCACTAAGTTAAGTACCTTACATAGATTAAATAAAGAATCATATTCTGATATGCATACGGCAGAGATCTCTGATTTGAATGAACTGAATGTTTATAAGTATGGGTTGGCACTACACAAACTTAAAATGACACACTATTGGAGTGGCAACAAACCTGGGTCGCTATTGGCCAAACAACTTAAATCTCAAAGTGCTAAATCAAGGATCCCATTTATATATAACACTCAAAAGGATTGTATTATGGATCCTAAAGGGATAGCCAACACCTTGGCCGAATACTACATGTCCATTTACAACTTAACTGGTTCCCGACCGTTGGCTGTGTTTTTACGGCCAGCGGTCAGGGTCCTTATAACCCGCGCCATAGACTTTTTACGGCTCGGGTATTAACTCAGGCAGCTGAATGTCGGGTCTCCGGCTGTCAGTGACTGCCGGGGACCCTGAGGAGAGGATAGAAGCAGCTTTTGCTGCTTCTGTCTTCTCTGATGACTTGTACACAGCACTCAATGAACGCTGTGAACGCTGTGCAGCTCCAGTTACTGTGGAAAAATATGGTGTAAAAGAAAGAAAAAAATATATAAAGTTCCCCAAAGGTCTTTTTTGACCTTTGAGGGACAGACCATAGTAATAAAAAAAATAGTAAAGTCAAGTGAAATTTTTTTTTAATAATAAATACACATAAAATACCCACGCCAAAAAAAAACGTTCCCCCGCCAATCATTGTTGTTACGCTAGCGCTGACCCAATTACCCTAATATAGACATGTAATATATTAAAATTTACGGCAGACAATGACGATCACAAATAAAAGTTCTATTTTAGGGTAAAACTATGTTATTACCAAAGACAATAGCTGAAACGTAAAAAAGCTTATTTTTTTACTATTATTTTTATGAATAAAAATTCTAAAATCGCAAAAAAGGTGCGTATAAAAACGATAAAAAAATAAACCTGAATTGTCTACGGAAAAAAACGTCACGTAGTTAGCACAACAAATAAAAAAGTTATAGCCATTTAACTAACACTTGATAAAAAGGGCTAAACGGTGTCTGGTCCTGAAGGCTCAAAATAGCCCGGTCCTGAACTGGTTAAAGAATGATCCCCTTACCGTCCAACCCCAACTTGCTAAAGCTAGGAAGCTCAATTGGACTTGCCCTCTATTTCCCCTATCCAACTACAAACTATTTCACTACCCATATCTGAGGAGGAGGCCATATCGACACTTAAAGCTCATAAACCTGATGGCCTTACCAATGAGTACTTGAGACATATATGAATATTTTGGCACCTTACTTGGTTAGGACATTTAATGAAGCCATTGAGCATGAAGCCTTCCCCCCCCCCCCCCCCACAAATGCCTAAAGCAATAGTAGTCGCCTTGCCTAAACCGGGTAAATCTCCGGATGTCCCTTCCAATTTTCGCCCTACTTCCCTGCTAAATACGGATCTAAAAATGTATGCAAAGATTCTAGCTAGCAGACTCGTGGACATTCTCCCCAACTGATAAGTCCTGATCAGGTGGGATTTATTAAAGGGAGACAAACTGTGTACAGTACGCGTAGATTTGTAAATATTATTTCAGTGGTTGAGGCCCGGCGAACGCCTTCTCTGTTTCTCACTCTGGATGCGACGAAGGCGTTCGACCGAGTCCATTGGGGATATTTAAAGGAGGTTTTAGGCAGGTTTGGAATTCAGAATTCCTTTCTGTCTGCTGTTATGGCTTTGTATACATTTCCTTCTGCCGAAGTTTATACAACAGGAGCATTGTCTACCCCTTTTACCATAACCAATGGAACCAGGCAGGGATGCCCCCTATCACCCATGATATTCACTATGATCATGGAGCCATTTGCTACAGCAATCAAAATGTTAACCGCATATCAAAGGGGTTTCTATAAGTCCTACGGAACACCGAATTGGTCTCTTCGCGGATCTCGTTATATTAAGTTTATCTTCCCCTAGTGATACACACTACCTCAAGTACTCAAGCTCATTCAGGAGTTTGGAGAGATCAGCTTTTATAAAGTCAATGCTTCAAAATCCTTAATTCTAAACATGGGTATCTCCATACCTACTCAGTTGCAATTACAGAATTATTTTCCCTTTAAATGGTCTGATGGAGTGTTACCATACTTGGGCATCCATCTCAACTTCCCATGTAGCAAACTGGTTTCTATTAATTACAATATTCTGATGCAAACCCTGCATAAAGATGTTATAGCTTTTTCCAGGTTTCCCTTGTCTGGGATGGGCCGCATATCGGCATCTAAAATGTTGTTACTCCCTAAGGTGCTCTACTACTTTAGGAACCTTCCATTCCACTTCCCAAATCTCTGTTACGGCGCATACAATCTGTTCTTACTAGATTTATTTGGAATGGTAAAAGAGCGAGAGTTGCAGCGAAAACACTGCATCTGCCTGTACATAAAAGAGGTCTGAGCTATCTGAACATCACTGCTTACTATTATGCGACCATCCTGGCTCAACTGAAATACTGGTGGATATGTGACTTGAACAAATGATGGGTAGCAATTGAGGTTCACATATTGAAATGCTGTAACTTTCGTTTTCTGTTGGGCTCTTCTAGGATGGGGGAGCATACATCAGTACATTTATCGCCTACCATTAAAGTGACTTTTCAGGTATGGAAGGGGGTGTCGAATGCTGCCTCTATCCTACCGCTCAGGTGTAGTTTTGTGTCTTTGGAAATGGTGCAGCGCTGTATTCCTAACTCAAATTTCACTGATTGGATTACTAAGGGTATTCTGTCAATATATTTACTGTATGAAATATCCTTTTATTACCCTTCTCTACACTCACTTCTAGGTATAACTTACAGTCTAATGATTTTTAGAAGTACCTCCAACTACGACATTTTCTTTCATCTGTTAATTTTAAAACTACTGGTCCTCTTTCTAGATATGAACAATACTTTTATAATCTTGAACTGACATCTAAAGGTATATCTAAAACCTATGGGGTACTACAACAGCAGGACCCCTGCCCCACTACACTTAATTTCATACAAAAATGGGAATTAGAACTAGGGTGTTCATTTAGTTTGACCAAGTGGAAGGCGGCTTTTCAGATTTGCTCCAAGTCTTCTCGCTGTGTGAATCATCTGAAGGGTTCTAGAAAGCTGCTATATAGATGGTATATGACTCCATATCGTTTGTCTAAATTGTTCCCCAATGTTTCTCACACCTGCTGGCTTTGTCAAAACTCCATTGGTTCTCTAATGCATGTATGGTGGAGATATGACCTCATTGTTCCCTTCTGGACAGAGATATTATAATTGTTAAATAATGTTCTTGGTTTTCCTGTTCCTTGGGGACCAGAAGTGGCTCTTCTTTCCCTAAACTTGGACGATCTTGATAAAGGGGACAGTGCAATTATTGCTCATGTGCTGACAGTAGCAAGGACAAGTATTGTCCAGTGATGGAAAGGAACTAGTGTCCCAGATAGGGTAGAAATAATAAAAAAAAGTCCAATACAACTGAACTGTATTATGGAACATCTAATCTCAGCAAGACTACATAAATTACAGATGTTTACATATAAGTGGTCCAAATCGGCTAAACTTTAATGCTCTAACAGAATCCTTATAACTTAATAACACCAATCTAGAAGCTCATTAGGTTTGGAATCATCACTTAAAAGATCCATTGGCAAGGTTTCCAAATGTTATTGACAATGTTATTGTTACTGTTATGTTTTTTGTTCAACCACGGGTTATCTGTAAACCTTGTATATTGTATTACTGAAGGTCTCTTAATGCATTTCAATTACACAAGCTACCTATGTCAATATTGCTGCACTAGTGACAATATTTTTATGTAAATTCTATATAATTCTGAATCCTTCACTCCTACATGCATTGTTGCATACCGATTTTGACTTTATGCGTCTTTGTACAACTCTGTAATTTTCTTTTGTGTAATTTATTGTCCTATTTTCTTAGAAAATGTCAATAAATAATTTGTCACAAAAAGAAAAAGCACAGATCTGTTGATTGCAGGGGACCCATTTCAAACACCAACATATCCCGAACCTTTCAAACTCTACTTTCCCAAACTGGTTTCATAGTTCATCCCCCTCTGCTGCTAGTACGGGGGTGAGCATAGGTTTCCATAGAAATCTTCATATTTCACTGCTTGATGACATCTCCGACCCAGGAGGGAGATATGTGTTTTTGAAAGGTAAGATAGATAACCAAACTTACACAATTGGTAATTTTTATGCACCAAGCACTTCCCAACTTCCCTGGATAAGCCAGGCCCTTTCTAAGTTTGTAGAATTTTCTGAGGATATTGCTATTGTGACGGGAGATTTTAATGTTTCTCTTGACCCTATTTGGTTTCTTCCACAGGCACTTCAACATTATCGTACAAAGCTCTCGCTACCCATAAGAAGTTATTTGACAACGCCTTGCTATCTGAAATGTGGCACTCAACCCTGGCAACAAAGATTACACACGTTTTTCAGCACCACATAATTCCTACCACAGGTTAGACTAAATTGTTTTCCTCTTCGCAACACCTAAGACATTGCACATTTGCTACAATAGACTCTATGGTACACTCTGACAATTCCCCAGTTTTCCTTACTTTTGACTCTCCTGATCGTACTCCTAAACACCACAATTGGCGACTGAATGATATGGTATTAGATCTCCCTGAGGTCAAAAACCGGATCCAGCTGAAATTACAAGAGTTATTTTCTATGAATGATACGCCTGATATCTCCCCTCACATTTTATCGGAATCTCATAAAGCAGTCAGTAGAGGGGAACACATAGCTATAGCCGCACACCATAACTAGATGAGGGCAAAAGCATCTACAGACTTAATTAACAAAATCAGGCATCTAGAGACTACATAAAAAAGCACTCAGTGACTTTCATTTAGCTCAACTTATCAACTTGAGAAATGAACTCCAAAAACTTACTTAATGCATACTCGGCTATGCATTATACTTTGTCTATATAAAATTCTTTGTCCATTTTGACAAATCAACTAATTTATGCTAGCTAAGATTAAGCAATGGCAGCATAAGACCAGAATTGTGACGATTAAGACAGAAAATGGTGCAGGAGTCTCGGATACAGAACAAATTGCGGAAACTTTCTGCGAGTATTATACCAGACTAAACAACATCAGCTTACAAGATTCAGAGGAGCTCTCTAAACAGAGGGAAGTTGCATCTGATGTTTTCTTGGAAGATATCGATCTCCCTGTGTCTGAGACTCATGCTACACAAATGGACAGTCCCATTACAATGGAAGAGCTCAGCGTTGCTATAAGTTCTGGCTCTAGTGGGAAAGCTCCAGAACCGGACGGTCTATCCCTTAAATATTACTCGTATTTTGGTGAAGTCGTTTAACTCGGCTCTCGAAGGCTCACCTTTCCTGCCACAAACGTTAGCTGCACATATCACGCTGATTTATAAAATGGGTAAAAACCAGTCTGACTGCTCCAACTACCGCCCTGTATCCTTACTTAATGTTGACCTAAAAATATATGCCAAGACATTGTCAGCCAGAATCCGACCTGCATTAACTTACCTCATACACCCACATACACCGGTTTTGTCCCAGGTAGGGAAAGGAAGGATAACACTTATGCCAAAAAGTTCAATACACCACTTATCTTGCTTAGTACTGACGCTGAAAAGGCATTCAACAGAGTAGCATGGCCCTTTATGAGACGAACACTTGAAAAATTTGGATTCCCTCACAAAATTGTTACCAGGATTTTTAATATGTACGCCTCTCCTAGCGCTTACATTAAAGTTAATGAAACTCTCTCAAAGGCAGTAGAGATCAACAATGGTACACGGCAAGGATGCCCACTATTCCCCTTGTTACTAATTTTATTGATGTATTTACAGAAAACTGCTACCAGCAGAAAAATTACTCTTAATCCAACTGACAATGATTAAATAAATAAATGAATAAATAAACTAATTTTATTGTGCTTCTATAAAGCAAAAGGACTGACTACACTGAATGATTAAAATAAGTAACATCACCTCCGTTTAAGGTATAAACGAGCTGTGCACATTAGACCATGTATATGTGTGTTATAATTGTAATGCTCGCGGCTGCAGACCAGCGAGTCAGACAGATAACATATGTAGAGAGCAACGGAGGTACATATTAAATTAAAATAGTAGGTATCAGAGCCCCCCCCCCCCCCGACATGTTTCGCTGTGCTAGACAGCGTCCTCAGGGGTTCATTAATGCCACTAATGCTTTTCCCATGATTCAAAATGTGTTAGATGGCTTTGGACTGGTGTCTAACATCAAAATTAATGTCTCAAAGTCACAAGCACTAATATCTCCATGTCTTCCACTCAAATAGCACCCCTAAAGTAGAAGTTCCCTTTCTCTTGGCCTAAAGAGTCAATTAAATTCTTAGGGATTAATAACACTCCTGACACGAAGAAGTTATTTGCACTTAATTACAAAGATCTACTAACATCAATACCCTTAATATTGAAATCCTGGTCTCCAACTTTCTTTTCATGGTTTGGAAGGAAAAATATGATAAACTCCCAAATTTCCCCCAAACTGACCTACTTACTACAAACTCTACCTATACCTCTTCCAAATAGATTTTTCCATCTTTATTGCAAGATCTGCTCAGATTATATCTGGGGACACACCAAACCAAGAATATCATATCAAATTCTACAGTTACCCACAGATAAAGGGGGGATTGGTTTCCCCCAACTAACCAATTTTTATAAAGCAGTGCATTTAAGCAGAATTATTGACTGGGTTAGACGACCACCGCACAAATACTGGGTTTACAGGTATGGCACAAAGACTGTGTCCCCGCACTTGACCCAGGATATCATACTTTACCCATGTCTGTTAGACGTAGTGCACTTGCACCTACTGATGTGTTGGATTAGGACGAATCACTCCCTTCCCTGGAAAAAAATATGTCCCTTTTTGAGCTTCAGAACCTCTCCTCCTTTCAATACAGCCTTATATGCAAACATATTTGTAAATTCCTCCCCCAACAGGACAGCATAGAGAGCTATCATGGTATGAAAAATTCTAGGAAATGACTCAAGCTCCTAAGAAACTTTTTTCTGTGATAAGCAAACAACTTATATCTTCTGAAATCCTAATGGTACCATAGTCTATAAGAGATTGTGAAAGAGAATTAAACCTTACATTCACTACCACAGCCATTACCATGATCTTAAAGGCCCCCAAAGCAAACTCTCGCTGCATCAAATTTCAGGAAAATGTTTACAAAGTTCTCTCTGGATGGTTTCTTACTCCTGTTAGACTAAAACAGATGTATGGTTCTACATCGGACATTTGCTGGAGATGCAATAATAAGAGGTACCTTCTTGCATATCTGGTGGGAATGCCCCGAAATTAAAAAATTCTGGCAATAGATCTTCCAACATATTAATACTATTTGTGGCACTACACTTCAAGCGTCACCACAAACCGCTCTCTTAGCTTTATTCCCCAGAAGCTTTCCCAGACACTCCCAAAAGCTTCTGCGGATGCTGATAGCTGCTGCACGTTTACTAATACCACTACATTGTAAATCGACGGACATTCCGTCGGTTCTTCATTGGTACATAAACTTCAACAAATCGCTAGATTAGAAGAACTATCTCATTGGGAACTACAAACACACAATACCTTCACCCAGGTGTGGAAGGAATGGATAACTCAGAAACCTCATATATACAGCTCTCTATGTAACTGTCATACAGGGTCTCTGGTTCCTGTGCCCGCCCCCCCATTTAGGATGGATCTTACTGTAAAGGATCTGCCAGACACAACTTCTGTGTCGACGCCCATAGGTAATCAGTCTGCACCTGCTTCTATGTCTGTGAGACTGACTCCATCTTCCACCACCCAGGATGGCAGGCTTAGGAGTGGGAGAGCCTATCACAGCCTGGCCAGACGGAGCTAGCTCCTGCCCTCTGTCTATTTATACCTGCCTTTCCTGTTCCTCCTGGGCTTGTGCTTCTTCTCTGTTGGTTTCCTGGCCCTGCTGCAGCTTCTTGAACTACTGATCCTCTGCTTGTGATTAACCTTGGCTTTTCTGACCACTCCTCTGCTCTGTGTTTTTGTACCTCGCTCATCTCCTGGTTTGACTCGGCTCGTTCACCTCGCTTGTTGCTCATGGTGTTTCCGTGGCCAACTTCCCCATTTCCCTGGCTTCTTTGTACCCTTGTCTGTTTGTCTGTCGTGCACCTATTGAGTGTAGGAACCGTCGCCCAGTTGTACCCCGTCGCCTTGGGCAGGTCATTGCAAGTAGGCAGGGACTGAGTGGCGGGTAGATTAGGGCTCACTTGTCTGCTTCCCTACCCCGACATTACATAATCACAAGCCCATATACCTAGTCTACCCTGGTCCCTGACACTACTATGGACCCCCTTGAGACCCTGGCTCAGCAAATGCAGGGCCTCTCCCTACAGGTCCAGGCCCTGGCTCAGAGGGACAACCAGCCTGATGCTACCCTGGTAGTGCCCCTCACCTCACCTCTTGAACCCCACCTCAAGTTGCCTGACCGGTTCTCAGGGGACCGGAAGACTTTTTTCTCCTTTCGGGAGAGTTGTAGGCTCTATTTTCGCTTAAAGCCCCACTCCTCTGGTTCTGAGAGCCAGCGGGTGGGTATAATTATGTCCCGGCTCCAGGACGGGCCCCAAGAATGGGCCTTCTCCTTGGCTCCTGACGCCCCTGAACTTTCCTCTGTTGATCTTTTATTTTCTGCTCTCGGGCTCATTTATGACGAGACTGACAAGACTGCCTTTGCCGAGAGTCAGCTGGTAAGAGACCTGTTGAGGAGTATTGTTCTGACTTTAGGAAGTGGTGCGTAGCTTCTCGGTGGAATGACCCTGCCTTAAGGTGCCAGTTTAGAGTTTAGATTGGGTCTGTCGAACGCCCTGAAAGACCTGCTAGTTAGCTATCCCTCTTCTGACTCCCTAGATCAGGTTATGGCTTTAGCGGTACGACTTGACCGACGTCTCAGGGATCTCGGTCATCGCTAAGCCTCTTACGGATCTCACTTACAAAGGTGCTGATCTCCTCCACTGGCCTTCTGAGGCTGTCCAGGCTTTTAAGGTCCTTAAGAAGTGCTTTATCTCGACCCCAGTGCTGGTTCAGCCCAACCAAATGGAGCCATTTATCGTGGAGGTTGACGCGTCCGAGGTGGGAGTGGGGGCTGTCTTGTCCCAGGGTACCAGGTCCCTCACCCATCTCCGCCCCTGTGCCTACTTCTGCAGGAAGTTTTCGCCCACTGAGAGTAACTATGATATTGGCAACCGCAAACTCTTAGCCATTAAATGGGCATATGAAGAGTAGCGCCACTTCCTGGAGGGGGCTAGGAACCAGGTAACGGTCCTTACCGACCACAAGAATCTGGTTTTCCTAGAATCTGCCCGGAGGCTAAACCCGAGACAAGCTCGATGGGCGTTATTTTTTAGCAGATTCAACTTTTTGGTCACCTATAGGGCTGGGTCTAAAAATATTAAGGCTGATGCACTGTCGCATAGCTTCATGGCCAGCCCTCCTTCGGAGGAAGATCCTGCTTGTGTTTTGCCTCCAGGTATAATCATTTCCTCTATTGATTCTGATTTAGTCTCTGATATTGCGGCTGATCAAGGTTCAGCTCCCGGGAACCTTCCTGAGAACAAGCTGTTTGTTCCCCTGCAATTCCGGCTAAGGGTACTTAGGGAAAATCATGACTCTGCACTATCTGGCCATCCAGGCTTCCTGGGTACCAAGCACCTCATTGCCAGAAACTATTGGTGGCCTGGGTTGCTCAAAGACGTTAAGGCCTACGTCGCCGCTTGTGAAGTTTGTGCTAGGTCCAAGACTCCCAGGTCCCGACCAGCGGGCTTACTATGTTCTTTGCCTGTTCCCCAGAGACCTTGGACCCATATCTCCATGGATTTCATCACCGATTTGCCTCCATCTCAAGGCAAGTCGTGGTGTGGGTTGTAGTAGACCGCTTCAGTAAGATGTGCCACTTTGTGCCCCTCAAGAAACTACCCAATGCTAAGACGTTAGCTACCTTGTTTGTCAAACACATCCTGCGTCTCCATGGGGTCCCTGTCAATATTGTTTCTGACCGAGGGGTACAATTTGTTTCATTGTTTTGGAGAGCCTTCTGTAAAAAGTTGGAGATTGATCTGTCCTTCTCCTCTGCCTTCCATCCTGAAACTAATGGCCAAACTGAGAGGACTAATCAGTCTCTAGAACAATATTTAAGGTGTTTTATCTCTGACTGTCAATATGATTGGGTCTCATTCATTCCCCTCGCCTAATTTTCCCTTAATAACCGGGTCAGTAACTCGTCAGGGGTCTCCCCCTTTTTCTGTAATTTTGGGTTTAATCCACGGTTCTCCTCCGTTTCACCTGGTAGTTCCAACAATCCCGAGGTAGATGTCGTTCATCGGGAACTGTGCACAGTCTGGGCCCAGGTTCAGAAGGACCTAGAGGAGTCCCAGAGCATACAAAAGACTCAGGCAGATAGAAGACGTTCTGCTAACCCCTTGTTTGTGGTCGGGGATCTGGTGTGGCTAGCGTAAAAAAAATTGCGCCTTAAAGTCCCGTCCAAGAAGTTTGCTCCCCGGTTTATAGGGCCATACAAGGTCATTGAAGTCCTTAACCCTGTCTCCTTCCGACTGGAGTTGCCCCTGTCTTTTCGAGTACACGATGTGTTTCATGCTTCCCTCCTTAAACGCTGCTCCCCGTTCTTGGCTCCCTCGAGGAAACCTCCAGTCCCTGTTCTCACCCCTGAGGGGGTAGAATTCGAGGTGGCCAAGATTGTGGACAGCAGGATGGTCCAAGGCTCCCTCCAGTACCTGGTCCATTGGAGGGGATACGGGCCTGAGGAGAGGACTTGGGTACCCGCCCAGGATGTTCATGCTGGGGTATTGCTCAGGAGATTCCACCTTCGTTTCCCCAATAAACCAGGTCCACCTAGAAAGGGTCCGGTGGCCCCTCATAAAAGGGGGGGTACTGTAAAGGATCTGCCAGACACAACTTCTGTGTCGACGCCCATAGGTAATCAGTCTGCACCTGCTTCTATGTCTGTGAGACTGACTCCATCTTCCACCACCCAGGATGGCAGGCTTAGGAGTGGGAGAGCCTATCACAGCCTGGCCAGACGGAGCTAGCTCCCGCCCTCTGTCTATTTATACCTGCCTTTCCTGTTCCTCCTGTGCTTGTGCTTCTTCTCTGTTGGTTTCCTGGCCCTGCTGCAGCTTCTTGAACTACTGATCCTCTGCTTGTGATTGACCTTGGCTTTTCTGACCACACTTCTTCTCTGCGTTTTTGTACCTCGCTCATCTCCTGGTTTGGCTCGGCTCGTTCACCTCGCTTGTTGCTTATGGTGTTCCCGTGGGCAACTTCCCCATTTCCCTGGCTTCTTTGTACCCTTGTCTGTCGTGCACCTATTGAGTGTAGGGACCGTCGCCCAGTTGTACCCCGTCGCCTAGGGCGGATCGTTGCAAGTAGGCAGGGACTGAGTGGCGGGTAGATTAGGGCTCACTTGTCTGCTTCCCTACCCCGACATTACACTTACCAAGTTTTATTCGCATTTCTGGGCATCACTGGAATTATTCAATCGAACAGCTAGCCTCTAGCTTATGTTAAGAATGTTGAGCAGTCGCTGTATTTACATATTTGCATATTTTCTCTGTAAACTTACAGGTGGCTTTGATCCTTAATGTTCCCGCCTTCCCTTACCTTCTAACCCCCTTCTTCCCCTGTTTTTCCCGGTTTTGTTTACTGCCTATTTATGACAATTATCAGCTATGCTATCCTCATGCATCCTTTTGAAACAAGCTATTTCATGTAATGATTACGTTGTATTGTACCAAATGTATCATAACTATGCCATGTTACATACCATACTACGCCTTTATTACAATGTATGTATATATGTATGTATTTAAGTTGAAAATGTAACTGAAACATGACAAGTTGTATTTATCTTTCTATATTGTTAATAAAATTCAATAAAAAGATTTTTAAAAGAAAAAAGAAATAAGGACTTGTCTGTTCTATAAGCTGTTTTTACCACATGTTGATAGCACCACTTAGCCCAATAACATATTACATATCTACTTGTAAAGTATGCTGCTTTACAAATTAGTCAGTATTCTTCAAATTTAGTAGCAATGCAAATGCAATGTTGTTTTTGGCCTATATTCAATCTACTAAATTTTATGTTAAAAACATATGCTCTTTTTGAAAATAATCATTAACCTTTCACATAATATATAACTAGCTTTATCACTTTAGAAAAAAATCCATGTTGAATGCTGAAAAAGAGACCCATTGGGAAACACTGAAATGGTAAACTATACTGAAGGACACGAAAAGGCCCATAAAACATCAGTAGGGTTATAAAGGTCTATGGATTTTAATTGCTGTGTGCCATTGGGCCTTTACAAAGCAATCAAGCAGGCAATCTCCAAAGACACTAGCGCCGTAATACATTTAACAATAGAGTTCTCACCCCATCAGCAGACTAGGGTTTAAAAAGGTCCCAATAGCAATTAATGACCTTGCACGCTAGAAGAAAAAGAGAAAATTACTTAAATTGCTTGTTTTTTTCCTAGTCTATAAGTTGGCAGATAAAAATCAGCTTCACAAGAGGAATAGTTTACATATAGACAAATGAGCTGCTTGTTTGCATTTTATTTGACCGCAGTTGAAATTGAAAGTAGCAAAAGCAAAACTAGTCTAAAATCATTACATCTTTAATAAATTATACATTAAGTATATCTATTGGCCTGAAATATAGTTTTCTAATGTATATAAGTATAGTGTGATATATAATATATGTGGATGTAAACATAAAAATACAAGACTAGATAATGGTTTTCAAGTGTTTTTATTGGTTAGTAAAGCATTGTTACTACTGAAACATGCTTGCCAAGTCATTTTTAACTCGTTCTCTGCCCAGGACAAACTGACAGAAAGGTATTATATATGTCAGGTATCTAACTGGACATGGAAACTAAGGAACATGTGAAAAACTGGTTTTAAAGCTGTCTTTAGACTGCTGCCAGCTGATCCTAGAATACTTTAAATTATTATTTAGAACAGACTAACCTTGCCTTTAGTCTGTTTTTTTCATTTGCCCATTTAACATAAACAGCAAAGAAAGAGGCCAAAAGCCAAATTAATGGCACTTTTCCCTGAATCTCCAACTCAACCCCTATATTGCACCAAACAAAAGAAGAAGCAAGGAGTCTCTAAGTCAAAAAATACATAGTCTTTTTATTTAACAATATTGCACTGTTTACACAAAACAAGTTTCTAAAAATGAATCACAAATAAAAGCATGGCCGCCACATGGGTCAATATAGATCAAATATGGTCATATAGGTAAGGACACATTACAGTATACCTCAAAAACAGCAATATAGGTGGTATGATGTAGATAAGGTGAGGTATACAGGCTACAGGAAATATGTTAAACTGCTTCAGAAAAACGGTAAGAGGGATGTTACTCCCATGCATACAAAGTACAAATTGAGAACAGGACTAAGAAACAAAGTGTTATAATGTCCAAAACACGAAGCTCATGTATGTGTAAATACCGGGGAGTTAATCGTGTATATATAAGAGAGCCCAAATGCCAGGAAACAGCAAGCAACAAACCAAGGAGTACTACCAAAGTACTAACCCATGTAGCTGAGACTCCAAGGGTTATTGACCGGCCGGCCGCCATTCTTGGAGTCTCAGCTACATGGGTTAGTACTTTGGTAGTACTCCTTGGTTTGTTGCTTGCTGTTTCCTGGCATTTGGGCTCTCTTATATATACACGATTAACTCCCCGGTATTTACACATACATGAGCTTCGTATTTTGGACATTATAACACTTTGTTTCTTAGTCCTGTTCTCAATTTGTACTTTGTATGCATGGGAGTAACATCCCTCTTACCGTTTTTCTGAAGCAGTTTAACATATTTCCTGTAGCCTGTATACCTCACCTTATCTACATCATACCACCTATATTGCTGTTTTTGAGGTATACTGTAATGTGTCCTTACCTATATGACCATATTTGATCTATATTGACCCATGTGGCGGCCATGCTTTTATTTGTGATTCATTTTTAGAAACTTGTTTTGTGTAAACAGTGCAATATTGTTAAATAAAAAGACTATGTATTTTTTG
Organism: Rhinoderma darwinii; assembly: GCF_050947455.1. Lineage (NCBI taxonomy): Eukaryota > Metazoa > Chordata > Amphibia > Anura > Rhinodermatidae > Rhinoderma > Rhinoderma darwinii. The sequence continues at coordinate 377,160,466 of NC_134687.1, read as the reverse complement.
ACTTAGAGACTCCTTGGTTCTTCTTTTGTTTGGTGCAATATATTTTGGGAGTACAGTCGTAAGTTATAAGGGATGATATACATAATTTGTGCCAGATGATGCAGCATGCATGCCCTGTATATAGGATTTATTATCAACCCCTATATTGTATTTGACACTGTAAACCAGTAGACTCCTACTACTAAATATGTAATTTGGGACTTTACAAATTAATCCCTTTAGGATGCAGCCTGTTTTGGCCTTGTGGACACAGATGATATATTTCAAATCTGACGTGTCAATTTATGTGGTAATAACCTTGGAATGCTTTAACCTATCCAAGCAATTCTAAGATTGTTTTCTCGTGACATATTGGACTTAATGTTAGTGGAAAAATTTGGTCGATAAATGTAATATTTATTTGTTAAAAATGTCACATTTTAGAGAAAATTTGCAAAAATTAGCATTTTCCTTAATTTAAATGTATCTACTTGTAAAACAGATAATAATACCACACAAAATAGTTACTAGTTAACATTTTCTATATGTCTACTTTTTGTTTGCATCATTTTTTTCATGTCCTTTTATTTTTCTAGTACGTTACAAGGCTTACAACTTTAGCAGCAATTTGTCACATTTTCAAGAAATTTTCAAAAGGCTATTTTTTCAGGGACCAGTTCAGTTCTGAAGTGGTTTTGAGGGCCTTCTATATTATAAAGTCCCCATAAATCACCCCATTTTGAAAACTGCGCCCCTCAATGTATTCAAAAAAGCATTCAGACAGTATTTTAACCCTTTAGACGTTTCACAGGAATTAAAGCATTAAAGTAGAGGTGAAATTTACAAATTACATTTTTTTTTGCTGAAATTCATTTGTAATAATTTTTTTTCCGTTAACACAAGTTTTTACCAGAGAAACACAACTCAATATTTATTGCCCAGATTCTGCCCTTTTTATAAATATACCATATGTGGCCCTAGTGTGGTAATGGACTGAAGCACCGGCCTCAGAATCAAAGGAGCACCTAGTGGATTTTAGGAATATATTTTAGGCACCATGTCAGGTTTGAAGAGGTCTTGTGGTGCCTAAACAGTCAAAACCCCCCAAAAGCGACCCAATTTTGGAAACTACACTCCTCAAGGACCCCAACATTTGTACAGCAATTTCTCCCGATTACGGCAATACCCCATATGTGGTAATAAACTGATGTTTGGACACACTGCAGGACTCAGAAGGGAAGGAGCGCCATTTGAATTTTGGAGCGCAGATTTTGTTTGGCCTCTGTTTGTCATGCTAACCTTCTGCAAAGCCTGTTATTTCAGAGCGGGGTCTGCCGATGTGCTAGAAACCCCTAAAATGCGGCCATCGCAACCGATCGCCGCATTTAAAGGGCTAATTGCCGAAGTCAGTGGCAAAGAACCACTGGCCGGCAAGAGTCGAGTGTCAGCTGTTGGAGACAGCTGACCTTCTGGTTCCTGGTGCATACTGTCGCCGACAATGTGCACAGGAAACGACTCTATACTATTCCTTGTGTGGGAAGTAACCTCCCGCGACGACGTATAGTTACCGAGTGGTGCGGCTAGGGGTTAAGGCAGATAAAACAGTGCTGATAATAATAATAATAATAATAATAATAATAAAAATATACTTGATAACTAATTAACATCAATTAGTAGAAATTTTAATTTGATCATATCTCTTGTCCTGGCCTCTCTTTTAGTGGTGCTTCAGTCAAGCCCCAGGGGACCTTGTCAAGCAAGTTGCCATAATACTCTATTATGGGGAGGTTGGCACATGACATTGACATGACATCATATTGCATTGTTTAATTCTATAGAATGCCACAGTGTTTCTCAACCACGATTTTTCACACTGAAATTTTCTGTTTTGATGTTTTATTAGTTCTTTCAATTAGTTTTAACATTGATGAACATTTAATGTCTAAGACTATTTTTTAACAATATACCTCACTCTTGATAAGGCTGCATTTACAATGAGGTCTTCTCTACTCGAGGTCTTTGTGAGGTCTTCTCTACTAGATTTTAGGCAAGAAGGGAAATGTTGCCTAAGGACATGTTATGGGAATGTTTCCCTTCTTCCTGGTGCTGGAATTCATTCCCATTTAAAAAAAAAAAAAGAAAAGATGTTTAGGACAGCAGAATGCAGGTTAAAGCAGCTAGCTTCATGTTACCAAATTAACTTGCCTATTTTCTGTATAAAAAGAAGCGGTTCGTTTTATGAGCAGTTGGCTGTATGCCATTATATTTCTTGCTATTGTTTTGTACATGATGAGTTTTACCATCATCAACTACTGCATTTATGACATCATATCTCAGTCACTTTCATTACAAGATGAGCATTTCGTTGTGTGTGCACAATGCTATATGCCATCATATTATGGTCCACATGTTCTATAGTTGATTGACAGTTTGCTTTATAAGCAGTTTGCTGTAAGAGCTATTGCCTTAGTCTAGTCACAATGTTCTGTTCTATATATGATGATCAGTTACTTTACCTTTAACAGCAGTTCGATTTATGACATCATATTACCAGGGCCGATTCTAGCTTTTCTACTGCCTGGGGCGAAAATTTAAATGGTGCCCCCTGACCTTAATTGACATCCCGCTGGCTACATCAGTTCTACATCACTACCAGCCTCCTTCAACTATTGTGGATACGCCGTTGCCTTGTACTCCTCTGGCATGCGTGGTGCAGCAATGAAGCCGGGCAGAATACATCTCGCTGCACGGTGAGTGCCCATAAAATGGCATATCCGAGAAAGTTGGAGGAGACTGGTAGTGATGTAGAACAGCCAGGGGGATGTCAATCAAGCATGGAAAGGTGGGTTTGGAGTCAGGACTGTGTGACTCTTCAGGATATCAGCACCGCCCCATGACCCTTTATAGAGTAATTAGCATACAGTGTGCACCATTTTAAAAGATTATTTTATAGATTTTGCTGCATCTGAAAAAAGCATACAGAGGAATGTTTGGAAATATTGTGAGGTCATGTATTACCGCATGATGATGGTTCAAGGGGTTAAAACGACCTGACAGGTTCCTATTTAATATACAATGAATTGCAACAATTCCATCTATCCTGCACTTTTGTTATTATAAATATATCCTGTATTATTAAAACACCAGAAGCAAGCTCTCACATATATACAGTACCAGAATCACGCTCAATACATATATACAGCACCAGAATCAAGCTCATTACATAAATACAGTACCAGAAAAAAGCTCAGTTAATATATACAACACCAGAACCAAGCTCACTCATAAATACAGCACCAAAACCAAGCTCCGTACATAAATACAGCAGCAGAACAAAGCTCAGTACATAAATACAGGATCAGAACAAAGCTCAGTACCTAATTACAGCACCAGAACAAAGCTCAGTACATAAATACAGCACCAGAACAAAGCTCAGTACATAAATACTACACCAGAAAGAAGCTCATACATATATACAGCACCAGTACCAAGCTCAGTACATAAATACAGCACCAGTAACAATCTCAGTACATAAATACAGTACCAGAACTAAGCTCAGTTCATATATACAGCACCAGAACCTAGCTCAGTACATATAACAGCACCAGAATTAAGCTCAGTACATAAATACAACACCAAAACAGAGCTCAGTACATAAATACAGCAGCAGAACAAAGCTCAGTACATAAATACAGCATCAGAACAAAGCTCAGTACCTAGTCACAGCACCAGAACAAAGCTCAGTACATAAATACAGCACCAGAACAAAGCTCAGTACATAAATACTACACAAGAAACAAGCTCATACATATATACAGCACCAGTACCAAGCTCAGTACATAAATACAGTGCCAGAACAAAGCTCAGTACATAAATACAGTGCCAGAACAAAGCTCAGTACATAAATACAGCACCAGAACAAAGCTCAGTACCTAAATACAGCTCCGGAACCAAGCTCAGTACATAAATACAGCACTGACAGGTTTCTATTTAATATACAATGAATTGCAACAATTCCATCTATCCTGCACTTTTGTTATTATAAATATATCCTATATAATTACAACACCAGAAGCAAGCTCTCATATATATACAGTACCAGAATCACGGTCAATACATATATACAGCACCATAATCAAGCTCATTACATAAATACAGTACCAGAACCAAGCTCAGTTCATATAACAGCACCATAATTAAGCTCAGTACATAAATACGACACCAAAACAGAGCTCAGTACATACATACAGCACCAGAACAAAGTTCAATACATAAATAAAGTACCACAACAAAGCTCAGGTCATATATACAACACCAGAACCAAGCTCACTCGTAAATACAGCACCAGTACCAAGCTCAGTACATAAATACAGCACCAGTGCCAATCTCAGTACATAAATACAGCACCAGAACAAAGCTCAGTACATAAATACAGCACCAAAACACAGCTCAGTACATAAATACAGCACCAGAACCAAGATCAGTTCATATATACAGCACCAGAACAAAGCTCACACATAATTATCATTTGCAAATTCAGTTTAACCCCTGTAAAACTACAGCTCCCAGCATGGTCTGAACAATGGTAAGGGTATGCTGGGAGTTGCTGCTTCACAAAAAAAATCATATCATAATCATACCACCCATCATCTCGCTGCAGATCCAACAGTGACTGCTGTACTGATAAACATTTACATTGAGTGACTCACAGGTGACATCTCATATTATAGTCTCTATTTTTCTCTCTTCCTCTCTATCCGGTCCAGACTTCTATGATGACTTCTACTGGCCACGGCCCATTTCTGCAGTTTGCCGCCCAGATGTCTTCAGCTTCTTACTTTTCAAACATTTTCGAACCTTTAAACAAAGATAAATTTATTATGGTTCTACACACCATGCCCCTAAATATAATAGCACCATACACCGCACCCCCGGAATATAATAGCTCTATGCACTGTGTCCCACATTCACACACACACACACACACACACACACACACACACACACACACACACACACACACACACACACACACACACAGTGCCCTCAGTAGATGGTGCCCCCATAGAGCCCTCTGTAGATAGTGCCCCCCCCATAGAACCCCCTGTATATAGGGCATTCCCATAGAGCCCCCTGTAGATAGTGCCCCTTGTAGAGCCCCTGTAGATAGTGCCCATTGTAGAGCCCTCTGTAGATAGTGCCCCCATACAGCCCCTGTAGATAGTGCCCCTCATAGAGCCCCTGTAGACAGTGACTCACATAGAGCCCCCTGTAGACAGTGCCCCTCATAGGGCCCAATGTAGACAGTGCCCCACATAGAGTCCCCTGTACATAGTGCCCCCATACATAGTGCCCCCTATACAGCTTCATGTAGAAAGTGCCCCATAGAGCCTCCTGTAGATAGTGCACCCCATAAAACCTTGTGTAGATACTGCTCCCTATAGAACCCCCTGTAGATAGTGCCCCCATACAGCCCCCTTGGATATAGTGCCCTACATAGATCCCCCTTCATATAGTGTCCCACAAACAGCCCCCTGTAGATAGTGCCCTTCTGCAGATACTGCCCACCCAGATTCCCCTGTATACAGAGCCCCATGTAGATAGTGCCCCTTGTAGATAAAACCCCCTGTAGACAATGCTACTCAAACTTTTAACTAAAAACTTTACATACTCACCTGATCCCGTTCCCGCGCCGTCCTCTAGCAATGCAGGCCAGCTCTCCTCTGAGCAGGTTTGCTGGAGCTGAATGACGTAAGCTACAGGATAACATCATCATGCCGCCTGCATCATTGAAAAGCGCTGAATGGCAGGGCAAGGAACTAATGTTACTCTCCCTGCCATTCAGTTCCTTTCAATGACGAAACGTGCTGAATGGAACGGCAAGGAACTAATACTCCGTGCAGGGCCGGCCTTAGGCATGTACGACCTGTACCATTGCACAGGGCGCATCATTCCTGCAGGTGGAAGGGGGCGCATCGTTACTGCTGTAGCAGCAATAGCGGCTGCTGGCAGTGACACCGGGTATGAAGGTGCCCGTGCTGCCCATCGGGACAGGCCACCCCATGGCTGGCGGCTCCGTTAGCAGCCACTGCGGCTACTAAAGCGGTAGTGACGCCACTATAGCAGAGCAGGGAGGTATCTCCCTGCTCTACTATCTATCACCGCCACTGTAGCTCCCGGAAGGAGCGGAACCCTCGTGTGGCCAGGGGTTCCCCTCCTGGACGGAGCGCTTGATGTCACTGTCCATAAATGGACACAGACGACAGGGGCTTCTCCTGGAGTGGAATCCCCGATCACAGTGTCAGCAACGCTGTGGACAGGGATTCCGCTTCAGGTGTTGCCCCTGATGTCACTGTCCATATATGGACAGAGACATCAAGCAGAGTGCTTCAGGAGCGGAATCCCCGGCTACAGGTGGATTCCGCTCCTTCAGGGAACTACAGTGGAGCTATCTACAGGAAGGGGGGATGCTATCTACAAGGGGTCTGTGGGCGGTGTGGCACTACCTACAAGGGGGCGGTGTGGCACTACCTACAAGGGGGCGGTGTGGCACTACCTACAAGGGGGCTGTGTGGCACTACCTACAAGGGGGCTGTGTGGCACTACCTACAAGGGGACTGTGTGGCACTATCTACAGGGGGCTGTGTGACACTATACAGGGGGCTGTGTGTCAATACCTACAGTGGGAATTTGTGAGTAGGGGGCAGGCTGATGGTCATTTTACTGTGAGTGGCGGACTGATGGTCATTTTACTGTGAGTAGGGGCTGATGGTCATTTTACTGTGAGTGGGGGGCTGATGGTCATTTACTGTGAATGGCGGGCTGATGGTCATTTTACTGTGAGTGAGGGGCTGATGGTCATTTTACTGTGAGTGGGGGGCTGATTGTCATATTACTGTGAGTGTCAGGCTGATGGTTATTTTACTGTGAGTGGGGGGCTGATGGTCTTTAAGAGGTTTCTACCTCTGAGCTCCAATTGAAATTAATAGGAGGCAGAAAATACCTGCGGCGCCCGTTTGAAGTGCGTTTTTGCCTGCGTCTTTTGCATTACTTTCAATGACTTAAAAAAACCGCAAAAAAGGTCAAACAAAGCTGTCAGTACAAAATCTGCTTCAAAATTCCTGAAGGAATTTTGAGTCAGATTTTTTTTCCCCTACGAGTATAGTGCTTGTTTTTAGCCGTATTCTGTCTTTCTATAAACAATTTTTGGTAGGGGTGCCCTGAGGACATTTTATGTTTCCAGTGGTGGCTCGAGTCCGAAAAGGTTGGGAAACTCTGTACTAGGCTACAGGATCACGCCAGCCTACGCTTGGATCCCGTCGTGGAGCAGCTCAGTTCATCGTGGGAACAGGGCCTAAGTGAGTAAAAGTTTTTTGTTTGTTTGGGGGCACTGTCTACAAGGGGGAGGTGGGGGGCTGTATGGCATGATCTAGAAGGGGGAGGTGGGGGATGTATGGCACTGTCTACAAGGAGGAGGTTGGGGATTATGGCACTGTCTACAAGGAGGCTCTACGGCACAATCTACAGGGAGGCACTATTCACAAGGGGGCTCTGTGTGTGGCAGCCAGGGGAGGGGGCATTATACTGTGTGGGGGCCACTAAGCGGACATTATACTGTGTAGGGGTACTACAGGGGCAATATACTGTGTGTGGCACTTAGGGGGCAAAATACTGTGTGGGCACAATTAGAGGCCAAACCAAAATACTTTGTCCTTGAAGGGGTTATAATATATTATATTATTAAATATTATTATACTATATGGGGGGCACTAAATTGGCATTATACTGTGTGGGGGCACTATATAGGGCATTATACTGTGGGGGGCATTATAATTTTTTTATGATGGGGTGGGGCGCCGAAAGATAATTTTGCACGGGGCGCCATCTATCCTAAAGCTGGCTCTGGCTCAGTGCCCTGTCAGTGCTAGTAATTGTATCTGCGTCCTATAGACACAGATAGAATTATAGAGGGGTGGCGCCGTCGCCCCCTCAGAGAGGCATCAGTCTGCCTCCTAAAGTGAGAGGCCCATCTCTCCTCATGGACAGTGCAGCCCTGCATATTACTTTATTGATGTTCCGTAAATAATAAACAGTTAGCTTGAAATTATATTGTGCTATGTTTTTACATGATTCATAGACTGGATGTACAGGCAAGCTTGAGTGAACAAACACAGCTCCTCCATATAGCCCCATTCCCCAAGATCAGGGCTCAGGGCTGCATATTTATACAATGCAAATGACATAGTGTTATAACTTGTTTTACTCATTTGTAACATCTTATAACCTATCTGTCACGTAGGGTTCGTGGAACCACAGGGCAGCTGGCCAACAGGGCGCAGGTCAGAGTCTATAGTTCATATAGTGTATGTAGCGCCCATGGCCGTGGGCCGTAGGGTTTACTCACCTCTCGACGCCCGCAGCCATGGATCTGTGAGCGCTGGCCTCCGTCTCCCTCCTAGGAGATGCCAGCGTTCGGCTGGGTCCCGTAGGGTGCGCGCGCACGCTCGCGCTCGGCCTTAAAGGGCCAGCGTGCGCAATTAGGAAATCGTCATCACTATCAACTGCCAAGATTTCCTGGTCTATAAGAAGGCCCCTGGCCTTCTAATCCTTGCCTGAGCGTTGTTAGTCTTTCCCAGTCTGTCTCGCAAATGGTCCCTTAGTGTCTCCCGTTCCAGCTGTTACCCGTGCCCTGATACCGTTCCCGTATTCCGTATTGTTCCTGTGCCTACCAGCGTTCAAGTGTCATCCGCCACGACAAGTGCCATCTGCCACGTCTAGTGTCATCTGCCACGTCAAGTGTCTTCTGCCACGCCAAGTGCCATCTGCCACATCAAGTGTCATCTGTCACGTCAAGTGCCATCTACCACGTCAAGTGCCATCTGCCACTTCAAGTGTCATCTGCCACGTCAAGTGTCTTCTGCCACGTCAAGTGTCTACCGCTTCATCGGATACTGCCCGCCACGTCTGGCGCCACTTGCCGCACCTGCCTCCATCCGTGCTGAAGCCACAGCCACCGCCCGGACTATTTCAGGTACCCAAGCATTACTGTCTGCCATTTACTTCCGCATAGACTGTGACCTGGTCAGCTGCCTCCCCGCTACGGCGGAGCGGCCTAGTGGGTCCACATACCCTGTTCCCGTGACAGGGTACCTCTGGCTGGCATTAGGCATCAGGTAGACGTCAGGCGTGGAGTAGCAGGACAGTCGTGGTATACAGCACAGCACGACAACAGCTCAACACGGCACTAGATCAGGATACAGGTTACAGGGTACAGCAACAGGGAACACTGGGAGCAGGAAACACTAGGGGACCAATTGCAAGACAAACTTAGGATACGACAACAACGCTCAGGCGTGGGAGGAAGGGGCTGAGATGTTCTTATAGCCCAGGGTGCTCAGGGAGCAATTAGCACAATATCCCACATGCGTGCGCTCTGGCTTCTTGAGTCTGGACTGAGCTTGCGAGCGCACCCTGGTGGTCACTGTGGAACAGGACGGCCATATGTGCAAACATCTCTGGAGAGAAGGGTGTCGACTGGATGGAAGGAGTTCGTGGTCTTGACAGAGACCATGTAAGACGGATCAATAATATTCTGTGACATCTCCATGGTGTCCTCTGTCTTGAAAGACCTGGAAAAAGGCATCGGCCCTCACATTCTTGTCAGCCGGGCGATAATGAAGCTCAAACTGGAACCTGGTAAAGAACAGCGACCACCTGGCCTGACGAGGATTCAGCCGTTGGGCCGTCTGGAGATAGGTCAGATTCTTGTGGTCTGTAAATATCAGGATCGGCAGAGCTGCTCCCTCTAATAGATGTCTCCATTCTTCCAGAGCCAATTTGATGGCTAGTAACTCCCGATCCCCAACCGAGCAGTTGCAAGAGAAGAGCTTGGAGAAATATCCACATACCCTTGACTTGCCCTCTCTGGAACAGGAGTGCACCAGCACCGACAGAGGATGCGTCCACCTCCAGCGAGAACTGTAGAGAAATGTCGGGATGATGGAGGATAGGAGCTGACGTGAAGGCACTCTTCAGGCTATTGAATGCAGACTCTGCCTCAGGAGTCCACACCTTAGCGTTCATGCCCTTCTTAGTGAGGTCAGAGATAGGAGAAGTCATTGAGGAGAAGTTTGGAATAAACGGTCTGTAAAAATTTGCCGAATCCCAGAAAGCGCTGTATGGCCCTCAAGCCTTGAGGGCGTGGCCATTCCAGAACGGACTTTACCATTTCAGGATCCATCTTAAGACCTCTATTCTAGACAATGTAGCCGAGGAAGGGCAGAGCATCCTTTCCAAACACGCACTTCTCCAATTTAGCGTACAGACGATTCTCTCTTAACCGCAGCAAAACTTGACTGACATGTCTCTGATGAGTCATAGGATCTGGAGCAGAAATCAAGATGTCATCAAGATAGACCACAACACAAACATAGAGGAGGTCACGGAAAATGTCATTAACAATCTCCTGGAATACCGCGGGAGCATTACACAGGCCGAAGGGCATTACTAGACACTCAAAGTGTCCATCACGGGTGTTAAATGCAGACTTCCATTCGTCACCCTGGAAAATCCGGATTAGGTTGTAAGCACCACGCAGGTCTAGTTTGGAAAAAATTTGGGCATCACGTATACGATCAAATAATTCAGACATCAGCGGTAATGGATATTTATTCTTCACTGTGATTTGGTTGAGACCCCAGTAGTCAATACAAGGACACAGGGAGCCCTCCTTTTTCTTGACGAAGCAGAACCCGGCTCCTGCCGGGGAGGAAGACTTCCGTATGAAGCCCCTCTCCAAGTTCTCCTTAACATAGGTGGACATGGACAGAGTCTCTGGCAAGGACAGAGGATATATCCTACCACGGGGAAGGGATGCACCAGGGATCTGCTCGATAGGACAGTCATACGCCCGGTGTGAGGGCAGTATCTCCGCCTCCCTTTTGCTGAAGACGTCCGAAAATACAGCATAATGACCAGGCAATCCTGCCAATGATTGCAAGAACCATTTGCAAGACAAACTTAGGATACTACAATAACGCTCAGGCGTGGGAGGAAGGGGCTGAGCCGTTCTTATAGCCCAGGGTGCTGAGGGAGCAATCAGCACAATCTCCCACATGCGTGCTCTCTGGCTTCTTGAGTCTGGACTGAGCTCGCGAGCGCACCCTGGTGGTCACTGTTGAACAGGACGGCCATATGTGCAAACATCTCTGGAGAGAAGGGCGTCGACTGGATGGAAAGAGTTCGTGGTCAGCGACCACGGACGTTATACTATCTCATACTTTCAGATTCTTTACATTATGAGACAGCTTTATTAACAATTGCTCTATGATATTGTATTATCTTGTGTATAATCTACATAGTATTTTACAACTTTTTGCATTATAACGTCTTATGTGGCTGTAAAATCACTGGGGGATGTATATCAAAACTGTTGCAAACAAAGTCGATGAGCTGCCAAAGTCGAGTAGCTGCCAATCAGGTTGCTCCTTTCATTTTCCAAAAGGCCTCTGAAAAATGAGAGGTGGAATCTGATTGGTTGCCATGAGCAACTACTCCACTCCACTGGCGTTTGCACCAGTTTTGATATATCTCCTCCATTGACTCTTGATTTCCTTATTTTTACTCCTTGCCTGCCATAGATCAGAAGCTACATTAATTTCACTGTTATACAAGGGGCGGAGCCAACAGCTGAACTGCATGGACGCACTCCGCTGAGCTCTGCACACTCATCAACCTCCTATTTAAGCATATGCGAGCCTGATTGATCACACCATGGTGAAAAGATCAGAGACCAAGCTGGACCGCAAAAGGCCACAGGATCACAAGGAGACCTTGACAAATAGTTTTTTAAAAAACAACCCGTGGCAGCGATCGCCCCAGATTCCAAGATGATGCCTACAGCCGCAACGAGCCGAGAAGATGCGCGCTCGGAGGCTTCTGAAGGTGAGAGTGGACTCGAGGAGAAAATGGGCACTGGCGATCTCCCTCTCTCCAGGTCATTCTTCAAGCAAGTTCTTCACAAAGCGCTTGAACCGTTAGTTAGAGAACTGACTGACATTAAAGAGGAATTTAGACACATAGCCCAAAGAGTGGAATTGATAGAAAACACTCAGGCCTCACTCCTGGAGTACAGTGTTGCAGCTTCTCATAGTTTCTCAGCCTGCCAGGATCATTTAAACCCCTTATACACTGCTATTGAAGATCAGGAGAATAGAGGAAAAAGAAACAACGTCCGCATTTGCGGTATTCCAGAGGCGGTAACCTCAGGCACCATTTTGCCGGCGGTACAACAAATTTGTCATACTATTGTTGGTACAGAACCACCGGAGAAGTTCATTATTGAAAGGGCGCATAGAGCACTAAGACCACGGCCTAATCCCAATGATCCCCCATGGGAAAGGAATTGATCCTGACTAAAGCGAGGGACTCCATCACTCCCACATATGAAGGAACGCCGATCGCCATTTATCAAGACCTTGCCTCAGTCATCCTGCAAAAACGGAGGCAAATTAAACCATTGACTGACTGGCTACGGAACAACAAATTAACTTACCGCTGGATGTTTCCTTTTGGCACTTCATTTATTCACTGAGGACATAGACGTTCCATCTCCAACATTTGGACATAGCGCTTCTCCCTATAGAAAAATGGGATATGGTCCGTGATTTGGCTTCCCTACCGATGATACCACCAGCTATGCCGTGGGAGACCGTGCCCACTCCAAAGCAACAATGGATGAAGAAACTAGCTAACCGCCTTACTCTGAGACGAATTATCCAGGAGGAGAGCTGAGTGGACATGAGACTTGGCCTGTTTTACATCTTTCGTGCTGTAGAACACCCCAGAGGACCCATTTCCACCTCTGTACTTTGATACGTAACTACCTGAATTGTTGTTTGATAATCTCTTGTTCTCTGGTCTCCCTTTCTCAGACCCTGTTGCTTTCCACTTTCACAGCTTCCCCGGTCTTATATATATATTTTCCTTCGCTTTCGCTGTCCTATAATATTGTTACTGGATAAGCTGTTGTAAAGATTTATTTATATAGCACAGCATCTAATGCTGTATGATCAACACTGAAGGAGGTACGATGAGTAAACCGTGTGACACACCATCTTCCACCTTCTCTCACATGAAAGATACCAATAGTTCTATACTTTTAATCAGGATAGTATCGGCTATCTATGTACAATAGCTGATATAACTATATCCTCATACAATGTCAGAGGGTTGAATTCCTCTTCAAAACGTAGACAAGTCTTTTCTATATTAAAAAAACAAACACTGCTCTATATTATTTTTCAGGAAACTTATTTTAAATTTGACCACAACCCCAAACTATCGTTCTCACAGTACCCCACCTGGTACCACAGCGGCTCGGATAGTTATGCCGCGAAAGCTGTGAGCATTGGTTTTCAGAGAAATGTGCCTTTTTCATATATTGCTCATTTACAAGATATGATGATAGATGTTTATTTCTGAAAGGGAACCTAGGGTCACAACTTTTTACCTTGGTAAATGTTTACGTACCCAATGTTAACCAAATACCATGGCTGTTAAATTTACTCACGTTATTAGACACTTTTAAAGACAGAGTTGTAATTTTGGGAGGTGATCTGAATCTGACGCTAGACATCTCTATGGACTCTTCAACTAAGAGATCCACTATATCTTATAAAGCACTAAGCAAATTGAAAAAAACATTACATAACTTGCATTTAATAGACTCCTGGAGAAGTTTGTCACCCTCAATTATTTATTATACCTTTTATTCTGCAGCACATAAGTATTACCAAAGTCTAGACCAGGGGTATCAAGCACGCGGACCGCGGGCCGCATGGGGCCCCTGAGGCTGTAATCTGCGGCCCGTGGGACACAGAGCCGCTAGTATAGGCTCTGCTCCGGATCTGTGGAATTCCCTGACATTGCTGTACATATATGGACAGTGTTGTGAGGGTCTTCCCCAGAGCGGAGTCCCGGACAAAGCGCTAGTATAGGCTCCGCTCCAGGGCTCTGTGTAATCCCCCTGACATCGCTGTCCATATCTACACGCGATGTCTGGGGCTCCCCAGAGCGGAGTCCCAGTCAGAGCGCTAGTACAGGCTCTGTTCCGGGACTCTGTGGAATTCCCTGACATGTCTAGGGCTTCCCCAGATCTGGACAGTGATGTCGGGGGCACAGCTGGAGTCCCGGTAGGAGCGCTACTAGCGCTCTTCCCGGGACTCCAACTCTGGGGAAGCCCCTGACATCTCTGGCCATATATGTATGGGCAGTGATGTCATGGGCTCCTCCAGCAGAGGAATCCCCGGCCAAAGCGTAGGCTCTGGCTTGGGATTCGACTCCTAGAGTGAGCCCCAATGGAGCTATCTACTGGGGGTGTGGCACTATCTACTGGCGGTGTTTGTGGCACTATCTACTGAGGGGGTGCGTGGCACTATCTACAAGGGGTGTGTGTGGCAGCATCTGCAGAGGGCACTGTGACAGCATTTACAGAGGGCACTGTCGCAGCTTCTACAAAGGGCACTGTGGCAGCATCTACAGAGGACACTGTGGCAGCATCTACAGAGGGAACTGTGGCAGCATCTACAGAGGACACTGTGAAAGCAGCTACAGAGGGCACTGTGGCAGCATCTACAGAGGGCAATGTGGCAGCATCTACAGAGGGCACTGTGGCAGTATCTACAGAAGGCACTGTGGAATTATCTACAGAGGACACTGGAATTATCTACAGAGGGCACTGTGGCATTATCTATGGGTGGGTGTGTGGCAGTATCTACAGAGGACACTGTGGTATTATCTAGGGGTGTGTGGCATTATCTACAGAGGACACTGTGTCATTATCTACAGAGGGCATTGTTGCAGCATCTGTGGAGGGCACTATGGTAGCATCTACAGAGGGCACTGTGGCAGCATCTACAGAGGGCACTTTGGCAGTATCTACAGAGGGCACTGTGGCAGTATCTACAGAGGGCACTGTGGCAGTATCTACAGAGGGCAATGTGGCATTATCTATAGAGGGCTCTGTGGCACTATCTAAAAAGTGGCTACCTAGTTTTGACATTTGTGTGTCTGCCAAACGCTGCCAACTGAGCCGACAGACTGCATTTAGCGACACTTAAACTGGATTGTTGAAATAAGCATGTGGAGTAAACGTGCAAATTTCTGTTACGTTTAAACCTAGCGGTATTATAATAGTAATGTAGTAATGTAGTGTTATGGTATTGTAGTATTATTAAAGAAATGTTGTATTATTATAGTAATAATTCCATTCACTATGCTGTACGCCGTCTGTGTGGGAACGGCGCATGCGCCGCTCCCACACAGTCCAAATGGAAGGTCTTCGGCCGAGCGACATCCAGCGCCATTTTCTTGTGGACCGGAAGCCGTGGCCGGACAGTAAGATGACTACTTCCGGTCGCGACTTCCGGACATGTGTTCTGAAGCAAGCTCTAGGAGCGGAGGGAGCAGACGGAGCGTACGGACCGGAGGGAGCGGCGGCAGCAGGAGCAGGTAAGTTATGTCTGTGTATGTTCGTGTTTTAGTGTGTGATTACCACTGTATGTAAGCCTACTACACTGTGTATTCGCTAAAAAATGGCAGCACACAGTGTAGGAGGCTTGAACATTCAATCCCCACCTTTCTCCTGGCACTAGCCAGGATAAGGGAGGGGGGATTGTGTGAGCTCACTAAATTTGCAGCATAAACCTTAGAACAATCTGAAATTCTTGCCAAACCCTTTACACTACAAGAACTAGAATCTGCAGTCAAGTCAAACCCACTTAGATCACACTACCCAATTTATAACCAATAACGGATTTAAAAAAAAACCAACAAAAACGTCAAATAACGCTGTCATTTCGAAATCTGCTGTCAGATTTTTTCTGCCTTACAAAATAGTGGTGTGAACATAATCTAAGAGTGTAGTGCTTGTTTTTAGCCGTCTTTCCCGAAACAATTTTTGGTAGGGCTGCCCTAAAGAATTCTTTTTTTCCAGGGGTGTCTCGAGTCCAAAAAGGTTAGGAAACGCAAGGATCCCGTCGTAGGCGTTGTGGAGCAGCTCAGTTTGTCGTGGGAATGGGGCCTAGGTGAGTATTTTTTTTTGTTTGTCTACAAGGGTGAGGTGGGGGGGATTATGGTTCTGTCTACAGGGAGGCTGTATGGCATAATCTACAGGGGGGCACTATCTACAAGGGCGGGCTGTGTGTCGCAGCAAGGGGAGGGGGCATTATACTGTGTGGAGGCTACTAAGCAGACATTATACTGTGTAGGGGCACTACAGGGGGCAATATACTGTGTGTGGTAGAATTAGAGGCCACAATACTGTGTCCTTGAAGGGGTCATAATATATTATATTATTAAATATTATTATACTGTATGGGGGGCACTAAAGGGGGCATTATACTGTGTGGGGCACTATATAGGGATTTATTCTGGGGCATTTTTTTTATGATGGAGTGGGACACCGAAAGATAATTTCACATGGGGCGCCATCTATCCTAAGGCCGGCCCTCTGTGTGTGTGTATGTATGTATATATATATATATATATATATATATACATATATATATATATATATATATTTAAAAAAAATTCAAGCCTCCAGATCTACAGTCCCAAAATGTAGGAATTCAAAGAATAGGTAGCACTCCACGTCATGGTATCAAAAAAGTTAAACATTTTTATTCACCCATATGGTAAAGTGCAACGTTTCAGCCCCAGCATGGGCCTTTCTCAAGCACTTTCAACAACGTGCAACATGGGGTTTAAATATCGTGAGGCATATAATGACATGAATACATCCGTGAAAAACATCATAAATGTATACATTTTAAAAATATGGAGTCATATTAAATATATCCCTCTAGTGTGAAAAAAGTGCCAAGTGCATAGTGATAAACATTAAAAATAATATACATAAGCAAATCCATCTAATCCTCTTTCCATATATAATTAATCAATCAATCACATTTCATATAAACACATGTTTTAGTATAAATCTTAATTAATAACTCAATGCCCAGAAGTCCATGACAATCATAGGTCTCAATGTCTCGAGGCCAAATTTCGGTGTCTAGCTATTCACATTGTGCATGTCTACACATCTGTTTCACTCCAATGTTCCTGCGACATAATCAGTAAAAAAGCCAGTGAGTTATCTTACTGGACCGCGCGTGTTAACTCCGCACGCGCATGCGCAGAAGACAATCCATCAGAGTTGTAGCCATCATGTGAAAGGGCAAATATACCCTTTCTCCCATAAATGTAATCACTCAGTATCTAGTAAAATGCCTACACATAATATGGGAAGTGGATCAGGGAAAACCTAGTTACATAAGATTTTTATTTTGTACTTATATAGGTTAGATGTCATTCTGGGCTGAATCGGCTGGTCCCTTTTACAAGGGTACCGAGCCTCCTCTGCGGTCAACTGCAACCTGGATTGCAGATGTGCAGATAGCACACCATATATCACCTGTGCGTTGACAACAAGAAGACAAAACAGGAGTTCCCATCAGGGTACAGACCATATCATCACACTCCAAATTTAACCAGATAATTATAGGTTTAGGTATCATCCTCAAATCCGCAAAATTATGATTTTTTAAATTCTTTATATGAAACAAAAAAAACAAAAAAAAGGCGTGGAGGCATAATACAGAGTAAGGCCTTATTTACACGAGCATATTTCACGTCCGTGATACGCGCGTGAAAATCACGCACGTCGCACGGAACTTTGTAAGTCAATGGGGCCATTCAGACATTCCGTGTTTTTCACGCAGCGTGTGTCCGCTGCGTGAAACTCACTGCATGTCCTATACTTGAGCGTTTTTTGCGCATCACGCACCCATTGAAGTCAATGGGTGCGTGAAAATCACGGACAGCACACGGACGCACATCCATGTGCTGTGCATGATTCGCACAACAGTTGCTCAAGAAAAGATGAGAAAAAGAAAACCACCTCCTTCATTTCATTTACATTACATAAGGATGCCATACGTGCAAAAATAACGCAGACACGCAGCAAACACTGATGACACACGGAACTGCAACGTGCGCAAAACGCACACGTTCGTGTAAATAAGGCCTAACACAGTATAGGAGTGAAGGTTACAATTATCCACAGGGATCCGTATGTATATGCAAAATAAGACGTAATATCGGCAAGTGCATCAAACATCTATTCTTGAGACAGATGAACCATGATGTGTCCGGAATTCGATATGGCAGATATTTAATCCTGATATTGACAATCTAGAGGAAAAAAAGGAATTCTCAATAGATCACATAAAATAAGTTAAGAATCAATTGACAAATTCATATTTATCATTTGAAAAAAATACACATTGTCTACTCCCTGTACAGACAAGATCATGGAATCGGATTCACTAGTTACCGGGGGGGGCAAGTCAACCCACTTAGATCACAATACCCAATTTATAATCAATATTCAAGCCTATTTTCGGCCGTTTTTCGAGCTGTAAACGCCCAAAAAATGGCCGAAAAATCGGAAGCAGAACGCCTCCAAACATCTGCCCATTGATTTCAATGGAAAAAACAGCGTTCTGTTCTGATGGCCCGTTTTTTTACGCGCCCGCGAAAAAGAAGTGCAGGACACTTTTTGGGACGTTTTTGGAGCTGTTTTTCATTGACGCTATAGAAAACAGCACCAAAAATGATTGTAAAAAACGCAGCAAAAAACCCAGCGGAAATCGCGAGTGGCTTAAAAAACGTCTGAAAATCCGGCGCTGTTTTCCCTTGAAAACCGCTCCGTATTTTCAGACGTTTTTGACTCAGCGTGTGAACATACCCTAAGGGTATTAAACCGAAAAATCCACTCTAGTTCTTTCTTTTTTAATAAACGTGCCTTATCTCCACCTCATCTCAGTGGGGGAACACGAAATGTCAGCTGTTTTTCTGAGTATTTTGCCTCAAAGAAATGTTTAGGGACTCGTAGATCTAAAAGCTTACATCGGATTGTGTACCGATGTTAGTTAATCCTATTCTTCAGATCGAATGTTGTTTCACCCACACACAACAAATTACATAGGCACTGTAATAAGTAAATCACGTAATTACTGTGGCATTTCAGGAAGTAGTTAATCTTATAAATCTTATTAGTAACAGGGTGTGAGAATGTATCACCCTTATTTATTAAAGTACAGTTTATACAGTTCAGGTGCGGATAGCATCCCTATTTCCTAGGACCAAGAAACGTTTGTTTATCTTTCTTTTTCAAGATAGTGCCACACAGCCCTCCCCCTTTGTAGATAGTGCCACACCTCCCCCTTTGTAGATAGGGCCACACAGCCCCCCCTGTATAGTGCCACACAGCCACCCTCGATAGATACTGCCACACAGCCCCCAGTAGATAGTGCCACATAGCCCTACCCCCTGTATAGTGTCAGATAGCCCCCCTTAGTAAATAGTGCCACACAGCCTTCCCCTTGTATATAGTGCCATTCAGCCCCTCCTAGAAGATACTGCCACATAGCCACCCTTTTAGATAGTGCCACACAGCCCTCCCCCTTGTGGATAGTGCCACACAGCACCCCTCCCCTTGTAGATAGTGTCACACAGCCCTACCTCCTTTATAGTGCCACACAGCCCTACCCCCTGTATAGTGCCACACAGCTCCCTTAGTAGTTAGTGTCACAAGGCCCCCCTCCCCTAGTATATAGTTCCACATAGCCCCCTCCCTTGTATATAGTACCACACAGCACCCCTCCCCTTGTTTATAGTGCCACACAGTCATCCCCATGTATAGTGCCACACAGCCCTCCCCTTGTATATAGTGCCATACAGCCCCTCCTAGTAGATAGTGCCACAGAGCACCCCTTTTAGATAGTGCCACACAGCACCCCTCCCCTTGTAGATAGTGCCACACAGCAGCCCTACCCCCTGTATAGTGCCACACAGCCCTACCCCCTGTATAGTGCCACACAACCCCCTTAGTAGTTAGTGCCACAAAGCGCCCCCCTTGTATATAGTGCCACTCAGCCCCCTCCCATGTATATAGTACCAAACAGCACCCCCTCCCCTTGTAGATAGTGCCACACCGCCCTCCCCCTGTATAGTACGACACAGCCCTCCCACTGTATAGTGCCACACAACCCCCCTTAGTAGATAATGCCACACACCCCTCCAGCCTAGTAGATAGTGCTACATAGCCCCCCTTAGTTGCTAGTGCCACACAGCCCCACTCCCCTTGTATATAGTGCCACATAGTGCCATCTCCCCCTTGTAGACTGTGCCCCCCACCTGCCCCTTGTAGTTCGTGCCATACAGCCTCCATCTCCCCCTTGTAGACAGTGCCCCAAACCTCCCCCTTGTAGACAGCCCCTATAGATAGCGCCACACACAGCCCGCTGTAGATAGAGGGTCACATTCAGCCCCCTTAGTAGTTAGTGCCACACAGCCCCCAAAAAAACCAATGACTTATCTAGCCTCGTTCCCGCGGCAGACAGAGCGCTTCACAGCCTCCGGACAGGACCCTTGCATAGGCCAGCGTGATGCAGTGATGTCATCACGCTGGCCAGCACAGGAATTCTTCCCAGTGCCTTATAGGCTGCAGGCCTAATATGGCGTGCAGCCTATAATATTCAGTTGTATCTGTGTCTTGAGGATGCAGACACAATTGAATGTGGCTGTTGCTAGCACCGGGGGGCCCCCGCCCCAATGCTAGCGATGCCACCAGTGTCGTAACTAGGAAAGACTGGGCCCTATAGCAAACTTTTGACAGGGCCCCCCCACCCCTGGGTGCCACACACAGCACCCCCTTGTAGATAGTGCCCCCCTGTATATTGTGCCATACAGCCCCCCACTGTAGATTGTGCCATACAGCCCCCCTGTAGATTGTGCCATCTAGCCGCCCTGTACATCCTGTCATACAGCCCCCCTTGTAAACAGTGCTATACAGCCCCCCCTGCCGCCCTGTAGATAGTGTCACTCCACCCCTTATGGATAGTGCCACACAGCCTCCCCTGCAGATAGTGCCCCCTCCCCCTTGTAGACAGTGCCATACAGCCCCCTTTGTAGATAGTGTCCCTCCTTGCCCTTGTAAATAGTGCCCCCACCCCCCCTTTATAGATAGTGCCATACAGCCCCCTGTAGATAGTGCCACCCACCTCTCCCTTGTTCATAGTGCCATACAGCCCTTACCTCCCCCTTGTAGAGAGCGCCCCCCACCTCCCCCTTGTAGACAGTGACATACAGCCCCCTACCTCCCCCTTTTATATAGTGCAATACAGCCCCCCACCTCCCCCTTGTAGATAGTTCCATACAGCCCCCCACCTCCCCCTTGTAGATAGAAGCAGAGCCGGCACCATCACCGCGGGGTGACAGCTGTATTATACAGCTGGCACCCTCCTGTAATTGCCAGGACCGGAGCTATTCTCCGATTCGGCTGATTAACCCCTCAGATGCTGCGCTCAATAGAGCGCAGCATCTGATAGGTTTTAACCCGACCAGCAACCCAGTGACGCAATCGCTGGGTTGCTGTGGCAATCGGACGCCAGAAAATGGCGTCCGAGTCTGCCTTGTACTGGAGCCGATGAGGACCCGCCTGCGGCGTGACCTCATAGGCTTGCTGTCAGTGAATAACTGACAGCGCTAATACACTGCACTACGTATGTAGTGCAGTGTATTAGAGTAGCGATCGGGGCATCAGGCCCTCAAGTCCCCTAGTGGGACAAGTCAAAAAAGTAAAAAAAAACTTAATAAAAATGTGGTAAAACAATAAAAACACACACTTTTCAAATAAAAATAAAGCTAAACTGACTTTTTTCCCATAGTAAGTCTTTTATTATGGGAAAAACCGTAAAAATTAAAAAAAACCTATACATAATTGGTATCGCCACGTCCGTAACAACCCAAACGACAAAACTATTATGTAATTTATCCCGCACGGTGAACGGCGTAAAAAAAAAACCATGATAAACAACGCCAGAATCTTTGTTTTTAGGTCACATCTCCTTCCAAAAAATGCTATAAAAAGTGATCAAAAAGTCACATTTACTCCAAAATAGTACTAATAAAAACGACAATCCGTCCCGCAAAAAATAATCCCTGACACCGCTTTGTGCACGCAAAATTAAAAAAGTTATGGGTCTTAGAATATGGCGACACAGAAAACAAATGATTTTATTAAAAAAAGTGATTTTATTGTGCAAAAGCTGCAATACATAAAAAAAACTACATAAATTTGGTATCGCCGTAATCGTATCGACCCGCAGAATAAAGCTAACATGTAATTTAGGGCGCACTGTGGATGCCGAAAAAAAAAACAATAAAAAACTATTCCAGAATTGCTTGTTTTTGGTAATTTCCTTTACCAAAAAATGAAATAAAAAGTGATCAAAAAGTCGTATGTGTTCTAAAATGGTACCAATAAAATCTACAGCCCGTCTCGCAAAAAAACAAGCCCGCACACCGCTCAATCAACTGAAAAATAAAAAAGTTATGGCACTAGTAATGCGGTGATGAAAAAACATCTCAATGCGCAGGCCCGAGGGGAACATTCCTTCAGTTTCAGGGCCCTAGTATTTAGGAACTAGGAAAGGGAATGGACATGGAAGTGAGGGTGCCCGTATTATACCAGCGCAAAACTTTCCCAGCAATATTTCCCAAACTACGAAGGAGAAAAAGTCCCCAAAAGGTGCAGAGCGTTACAGAAGGGGGATAAGAAAGAAAACCGTTTATCAGTGTGACTCCGGCCTGCGCATAATGGGTCGCTTCACATCGTAACACACATCTATGGATAATTGTATTATTTACCCCATTATTATACCCTCTTATTATGCCCTGATGTACTCCGCACAGATTACATATGCCCCCACATTATAAACTGAAATACCAGCAAAACCCCAAACAGAACTACTACCAAGCAAAATCCATGCTCAAAATGTCGGTCTTTCCCTTCTTAGCCCTACAGTGTGCCCAAACAGCAATTTATGGCGGGCAAGTAAGGCATTACCATACCCGGGAGAACACGCTTTACAATTTATAAGGTAAGATTTTCTAGGTGGAAAACATATTGTGCGGTGAATGGGCATATCAGTGGAGAAATTGCAATTTTCACTTTGCACTATCCACGGCGTATTCATTTCTGAAAAACACCTGTGGAGTCTAAATTTTCACTACACCCCTTGATAAATGCCTTTAGGGGTGTAGTTTCTAAAACGGGGTCACTTTTGTTTGGTACATCAGGGGTTTTTCAAATGCAACATGGTGTCCGCAAACCATTCCAGCAAAATCTACGATAAAGATAAATACCGCTCCTTTTCTTCTGAATGCTCCCATATATGTAAACAGCTGATTATAACCACATATGAGGTGTTACCGTACTCTGGAGAAATTTCTTTACAAACGTTGGGGTGCTTTTTCTTCTCTAATCCTTGTAAAAATGAAAAATGTTGATCTAAAACTACATCTTGTTGGGAAAAAAAAAATTATTTTTCATTTTCATGGCTTAATTCTAATTAATTCAGCAAAAAACCTTTGGGATCAAAATTTTCACTATACCCTTAGATGATTCCTCAGGGGGTGCAGTTTTCCAAATGGAGTTACTTTTGGGGTGTTTCCACTGTACTAGTACTACAGGGGCTCAGCAAATGTGACATGGCGCCCAGAAACCATTCCAAAATCCAAATGGTGCTAGTTCCATTCTGAGCCCTACCGTGTGTCCAAATAGATGTTATTGTTTTACTCGGGAGAAGTTGCTTTACAAATGTTACGGTGCTTTTTCTCCTTCAGTCCTTGTGGAAATAAAAAGAAAATACCTAAACCTACATTTTCTTTGAAAAAATGTAGATTTTCATTTTTACGGCCTACTTCCAATAAGTTCTGTAAAACACCTGTGGGGTTAAACTGCTCACTGTACCCCTAGATAATTTCCTCATGGGGTTTAGTTTCCAAAATGGGGTCACTTTTTGGGGGTTTCCACTGTTTTGTCCCCTCAGGGGCTTTGTAAATGTGACATGGCCTCCGCAAACCATTCCTGCTAAATTTGAGTTCCAAAAGCCAAATGGCGCTCTTTCCCTTCTCAGCCTCGCCGTGTGTCCAAACAGCTGTTTATTTACACATGTGGGGTATTGTTTTACTCGGGAGAAATTGCTCTACAAATGTTGTGGTGCTTTTTCTACTTTAGTTCTTTTGGAAATGAAAAAATAATAGCTAAACCTACATTTTATTTGAAAAAAATGTAGATTTTCATTTTCATGGCCTAGTTCCAAAACTTTTTGCAAAAAAACTGGCAGATCAAAATGCTTGCTACACCCCTAAATAAATTCCTCGAGGGGTGTAGTTTCCCAAATGGGGTCACTTTTGGGGGGTTTCCACTGTTTTAGTTCCTCAAGACCTCTTCAAAGCTGGCATGCTGCCTAAAATATATTCTAATAAAAAGGAGGCCCAAAATCCACCAGGTGCTCCTTTGCTTCTGAGGCCGGTGCTTCAGTCCAGTAGCACACTAGAGCCACATGTGGGATATTTCCTAAAACTGCAGAACCTGTGCAATAAATATTGAGTTGCATTTCTTGGGTAAAACCTTCTGTGGTACAAAAAAAATGGATTCAAAATGAATTTCTGGAAAAAAATAATAAACTTTGTAAATTTCACCTCTACTTTGCCTTAATTCCTGCGCAATGTCTAAAGGGTTAAGAAACTTTCTAAATGCTGTTTTGAATACTTTGAGGGGTGCAGTTTTTAAAATGGGGTGACTTATTGGGGGTTTCTAATATCTAAGGACCTCAAACCCACTTCACAACTGAACTTGCCCCTGTAAAAATAACATTTTGAAATTTTCTTGAAAATGTGAGAAATTGCTGCTAAAGTTCTAAGCCTTGTAACGTCCTAGAAAAATAAAATGATGTTCAAAAAACGATACCAATCTAAAGTAGACATATGGGGGATGTTAGTTAGCAACATTTTTGTGTGTTATAACAGCCTGTCTTACAAGCAGATACATTTAAATTGAGAAAAATGCAAATTTTTTAAATTTTTTGCTACATTTTGGTGTTTTTCACAATTAAATACTGAATGTATCGGGCAAATTTTGCCAGTAACATAAAGTCCAATGTGTCACGAGAAAACAATCTCAGAATCGCTTGGATAGGTAAAAGCATTGCGGAGTTATTACCACATAAAGTGAAACATGTCAGATTTTAAAAATGAGGCTCTGTCAGGAAGGTCAAAAGTGCCCAAAGAGGGAAGGGGTTAAACTCACTGGTTCTTATTTTTTCCCTCCAAATAAAATCTATCAGAGTCCAAAGTTTTAAATAATACTATTTTTACTATCCTGATTCTTGCTGCAAGAGACAATGGAAGAGTGACTTTATGTGCTGTTTCCAGCACATTTGGAAAAATAAATTTAAAGTCGCCAACCCCATTAATTTATTTAGATGAATTAACAGAGAATATGAATTATGAAAAATATATGAAAATTAAAATTCTTAAGCATAAGTATGGGATGCATCCCATTGATATAATAACTATGGACATTAATTAAAGAGCAGCAGAATTCAACAGTTTGTCCTCCATCTGCTTTTCCTGAGGAAATAGCAATATTCCTTTAACTAGATCTGACAGATTTTCTTGTGTTTGTCTGGAATTAGGGAAGTTGCCACCAGTGCAGGAATAACCATATGTGTGATTTCATACCATGTAAGCTTGATTATTGATGTTTGTAATGGTGCATGTATGTTATTGCATCATAAATGTGCACATTTTTGCTTTACTTTAATTTTCTACTGTGTGTGCCATTAACTAATTATCACCCAACACACAACACATCTGCATAGGAATTATTTACAGTATATAGTCCTGGTGCAGCCATTCTCTTTCACACAAAGTAATAAAAACAATAAAACCGAAATAATATTTATTAATATACTAAACACATTCATGGCCCAGCAGAGGGAAGCAATCTTCCACTGATTATTGCCTTTTCTATTTTGTTTTCAGTAGTAACTAAGCAGTAACAAGTTCCTGTTACTCGCAAATTCCAGATTCCGTCAGCAAGTACATCAAGTGTATTGGAATTTGCTGGTGGTTTCCTCTTAGAAAATATACTTTTGAAATATCTATCTATCTATCTGTCTATCTATCTATAGATATACACTACCGTTCAATAGTTTAGGGTCACTTAGAAATGTCCATATTTTTGAATGAAAAGCACAGTTTTTTTCAATGAAGATAACCTTAAATTAATCAGAAATACACTCTATACATTGTTAATGTGGTAAATGACTATTCTAGCTGCAAACGTCTGGTTTTTAATGCAATATCTACATAGGTGTATAGAGGCCCATTTCCAGCAACCATCACTCCAGTGTTCTAATGGTACATTGTGTTTGCTAACTGTGTTAGAAGGCTAATGTATGATTAGAAAACACTTGAAAACCCTTGTGCAATTATGTTAGCACCTCTGTAAACAGTTTTGCTGTTTAGAGGAGCTATAAAACTGACCTTCCTTTGACCTATTTGAGAATCTGGAGCATTACATTTGTGGGTTCGATTAAACTCTCCAAATGGCTAGAAAAAGAGAGCTTTCATGTGAAACTCCACAGTCTATTCTTGTTCTTAGAAATTAAGGCTATTCAATGCGAGAAATTGCCAAGAAACTGAAGATTTCCTACAATGGTGTGTACTACTCCCTTCAGAGGACAGCTCAAACAGGCTCTAACCAGAGTAGAAAGAGAAGTGGGAGGCCCGCTGCACAACTGAGCAACAAGACAAGTACATTAGAGTCTCTAGTTTGAGAAATAGACGCCTCACAGGTCCTCAACTGGCAGCTTCATTAAATAGTACCCGCGAAACGCCAGTGTCAACGTCTACAGTGAAGAAGCGACTCCAGGATGCTGGCCTTCAGGGCAGAGTGGCAAAGAAAAAGCCATATCTGAGACTGGCTAATAAATGGAAAAGATTAATATGGGCAAAAGCACACAGACATTGGACAGAGGAAGATTGGAAAAAAGTGTTATGGAAAGACGAATCGAAGTTTGAGGTGTTTGGATCACTCAGAAGAACATTTGTGAGACCCAGAACAACTGAAAAGATGCTGGAAGAGTGCCTGACGCCATCTGTCAAGCATGGTGGAGGTAATGTGATGGTCTGGGGTTGCTTTGGTGCTGGTAAAGTGCGAGATTTGTACAAGGTAAAAGGGATTTTGAATAAGGAAGGCTATCACTCCATTTTGCAACGCCATGCCATACCCTGTGGACAGCGCTTGATTCGAGCCAATTTCATCCTACAACAGGACAATGACCCAAAGCACACCTCCAAATTATGCAAGAACTATTTAGGGAAGAAGCAGGCAGCTGGTATTCTATCTGTAATGGAGTGGCCAGCGCAGTCACCAGATCTCAACCCCATAGAGCTGTTGTGGGAGCAGCTTGACCGTATGGTACGCAAGAAGTGCCCATCAAGCCAATCCAACTTGTGGGAGGGGCTTCTGGAAGCATGGGATGAAATTTCTCCCGATTACCTCAGCAAATTAACAGCTAGAATGACAAAGGTCTGCAATGCTGTAATTGCTGCAAATGGAGCATTCTTTGACGAAAGCAAAGTTTGAAGGAGAAAATTATTATTTCAAATAAAAATCATTATTTCTAACCTTGTCAATGTCTTGACTATATTTTCTAGTCATTTTGCAACTCATTTGATAAATATAAGTGTGAGTTTTCATGGAAAACACGAAATTGTCTGGGTGACCCCAAACTTTTGAACGGTAGTGTATATATATACATATATATATATATATATATATATATATATATATATATATATATATGTAGATATATATATATTGCACAAAATCGACAAAATTTAAGCTTTACTTTATCATTTTCAGAGACAATTAAAGGGAAGCTGTCATCAGATTTGACCTTCACAAATCGCCACAATGGTAATATGTTTGCCAGTGAGATAAAGCGAAAGATTCACACCATGTGTCCAGCAAATGCGTAATGTTACCTATATTTAAAAGATTTTTGACATACAAAATATAGACTTGAAGTGTCCGCTGGGTGTAGCTCGAGTCCGGAACTCTAAACTCTCTCTTAATGGCTTGATCAACATGTTATTTTCTTAACTTTGTCCGGTTTATGAAGCTGACAGCTCACGAGTTGTTTGCTGATAAGGTCATTCAGGCATTCGATTGAACACATCCCCTTTTGCTAACACTTTTTGTGCCGCACGCCTGCTTCTAGTCCTGATTCCTGAATAGTCCTGCTTGTTCCTGGTTCTGACCTTTTGCTCCTTTCCTAGTTATGATGTGTCGCGGGATACTAAGATACTGGATGCTGAGACTGTCACAGGGCCTACAGAAGATGGTGTGTGGATTTAACTAGAAACTAATCCAGGGAGCGAAGTCTAAGGGGTACCCAGGTACTCACCCTTTAAAGCCTTTACAGTAATCTGGACATGGGTGCTGACAGAATCCAAAGTCTGGTTTAACGTAGGTCAGGGCTGGCGGCAGACGATCACACACATTTAACAAACAGGAGGTCAGGGCATGGGGTTGAGTGTAATCATGAGTAACAAGCAAGAGGTCAAGGCAGGTGGCTGAGGGTCACTACGGGTAACAAACTAGAGGTCAGGACAGGCATCAGGCAAGGATAGTCAAAGGTACAGGCAAAGGTCAATCACAGGAATTCTAAACAAAGTATAACGCATTGTATCACTAGACTAGCTAGGATAAACCTAATTGCTCAGGCAATGTTTCAAGGAAAGAGAGGTCCCTTTATACCCAGGGAAAGTTGGATAGCAGATTTCTACGCAGTGCAGAAGAAGAAGAATGGCGGCAATGGAGGCTAGAAGCCGACTTGACTTAGAACGGTACACGGCGCTTATCAAGAGCCAGGTAACACAGGCAGGGTGTGGCGGTTGTTACATGATGACTTGGCTGTTGATTTTTGATCTGGACCTTTTGGTTTATGTCTGTAACCTTGTCTCAAAACTTTTCCCTGGGACTGCTGCTATCTGACCTTTGGCTTGCTCTATTATTTACTTCGACTTCGCCTCTGCCTACTTGTTCCTTAAGTTCAGTTACCACCGATCAAATACTATCCTGGGGACCGCAACCGGGGGAGGACTCTGCAGCAAAGAGCATACCTCCTTTAAAGTTTTCACCTACAGTTTGCCTATGTCAATCCAATCACGATATAGAGGGTCTATTACCTGATTCCATACAGCTGTAAGATATGCTAGTTTCTAAATGATATATGAGTATATGTTAAAGCTATGAAAATAACTCACATTCAAGGGCCTTGAATTTCTTAACATAGCTACATATTGCATACTAATCCAAATATTTTGCATGCTGTCCAGAAGCATCTAAGTAATTCGGAAACTGTCCAGCAATGCTGTGTGCTCTCCTATGATTTTAATGGAAGCCCTTCAAAAACGAGTTTATAAGACTTTACAAAGCCCTTTTAGCATGTTTTTGTTTTCCTCTTTCTAAACAAATTAAATCTCCAGATGCTTCCAAAGTATATCCAGAATAATATTTTAATATGCTAAAAGAATAATTTAATATTACTAACTTTTACTATTACTTTCAGTTGAGCTTTTTTCTTTAGGATGAATTAATTCCTCAGAGGATTCCTTGGAAGAAGAAAAAAAAAGCTCTGTGCCAAATCAGTTTTGTTTCTCTGAAATGTTGCTTAGGAAATTAAAACATTCCTTTTGTTGCTGATGTTGGCTGAAGAACAAAGGATGCGCTTGTATTTTATGAGACAGTAATGTCAATAAGAGTTAAATACTTTACACTATCTGCCTGTCTTCTCATTGAGATTAAACCTATACTAAGTAGGCAGAGAAAGGATTTGGGCTTGCCACCACTTGCAGTCTTTCTGCAGATGGTCATAAATTCAAATTCAGACACCATTAAACCTGAGTAGAAAAACCCAGCAGGTGGCTACATTAATGGAGAATCCTGGCTTTGGAATAATGGGAATTATATCCGACAGCTCTTCTACACCAAAAAAGATGATGTATTCCTATTGACAGTGTTGGCTTTGAGTCCAGAAGGCTGATTTGATGGCTAAGCCTTGGCACATGGAAAATAAAAGCCCTAGGTGTAATTTGCTTGGCCCCACCACTGCAATTTTTGTCATCTGAACCTTCTATTATAATTCATTCAACAAATCTCATATATCTAGTGAAAAATAAAATACGTTTTGCCCATAGGCACTCATTTGTTCTTTTTTCTTGGTTTAAAGGACAAATAAAGGTTGACAGACAACAGCCTTTCCAGCCACTTCTGTATTTTTAATGCTGACATACTTGGCCCAAGTGCTTTTAGTGTTTCCAGCCATGCCCATCTGAAAGTGTGTTAAAAAGATAGAGAACATAGATTGCCCTGGAGGAGTAATGCTTCAAGTGCATGGATAATTTTGGACTAAAAAAAAAAGAAAGAAGAAAGAACGTGTAAATGTTTCAAATATCTGTTCAGAGTGGCATTTAATGGAAGGAGACAATTACTTGTATCAAGTTGAATGTGAATGTAGACACGAATGCACTTATTATTAGGGTGCATGTAATAAATATTATTTTGCATTCAAGCTGTAGTATCCCATATGTAATTGTTATCGTTAATCTGGTAAGATTACACAGTATTTTATTCTGTATAATTAACTCATTTGTTTGTGTTGAGCTGAAGTAAACAATATAGCTTCTAAGAACTTATATAACACAGGAGCTTTGCTAATAATTGTTAGTTCACACATGCAATGCTCAGCCAGTCCCCTGTCGATTGACCCTTATATTAAGTCTACTGATTGGCCAAAAATCAATCTGTGAGACTGCTCATGTAGAGCGGCCGTTGCTTGATGTGTAGAACGTTAATGTCATTATTTTACAGAGCTTAAACAGCAGTTAACAAGCGACCCCAATAAAAAAAAGAACACAATGAAGATCTCTATATCACATCTAAATTTTAAGCTTTCATTTGTTTTTTTTTTGCACTGTGAGTCCACTGGAAACTCCTAAAATAACACATATTATTAACACAATGAGTCGTTCAAAATTACCAACTTCACTCTGGTACATTGATATACTCAGCTATGCTACAGTACATCTATACTATGACTAAATAGGAATTATCCTGTCTTTAACCCCTTAAGGACACAGGCAATTTGAGTATTTAAATTTTCGATTTTTCCTCCCCGCATACCAAAGGCCATACATTTTTTATTTCTTTGTTAACATAGCCATATGAGGGCTTGTTTTGTGCGGGACGAGTTATAGTTTTTCATGGCACCATTTATTGTACCACATAATTTACTGGGAAGCTGAAAAAAAATTATTTGTGATGTGAAATGGGCAAAAAACAGTGATTTCGCCATTTTTTGGGGAGTTGTGTTTTTACGGAGTGCATAAAGTGGTAAAAATGACATTCACCTTATTCTACAGGTTGATACGATTATAGCGATACCAAATTTATATATTTTGTTTTATGTTTTACCACTTTTAAAAAAATAAAGCTGTTTGTTAAAAAAAAATAATTATTTGTGTCGCCATGTTCTGAGAGCCATAACTTTTTTTTTCCATCAAGTTAGTGGTGTGAGGGCTTAAATTTTCGGGGCAAGCTGTAGTTTTCATTAATTTTCGGGTACATGCGACTTTTTGACCACTTTTTATTCTATTTTTTTTGGTGAGCTAAGGTGCCCAAAAAACTGTAATTTGCATGTTTTATATATTTTTACGACGTTCACCGAGCGGGTTAAACAATGCTATATTTTGATAGTTCAGACTTTTACGGACGCGGCTATACCAGTTATGTTAACTTTTATTTCCTTAACATTCCTTTAGGGGAAAAAATGGGAAAAGGTTTTTTTTTTTAACTTTTAATACTTTTTTTTTTGGAACATAAAAAAAACCTATATTTAACTGTTATTTACTATTTTTATTAGTCCTCCTAGGAAACTTGAAGCAGTAATCAATGGATCACTTGCATGATATACTGCGATACTAATGTATTGCAGTATACCATGATACTGACAGTCTCCTTTGAAGCCCTGCCTCCAGCAGGGCTTCAAAGGAGTTCAAAGATGGTAGACCTGGGGGCCTTCATTAGTCCCCAGGCTGCCATGACAACCATTGTCACCAGTCGATCACGCCGCGGGCGGGCACGATGGCGTGTTGTAGCGGACACCCCCCCCCCGATTATAACAATTTAAATCCCACGGTCGCGATTGACCGCGGTATTTAAGGTGTTACACGGGCAGAATCAAAGTGATCCTTGATTCCGCCCGTTGCAGTGAGGTGTCGGTTGTATAACACAGCCGTCTCCCGCTGAGTATGGAGCGAGCTCAGCCCGTGAGCCCGCTCCATACTTTCCCTTAACGGCTGTCATTAAGGGGTTAAGTATTTTGCTCCAAATCAGCTTTAAATGGCGGTTCTCGTCTGCTGGACTTTTGGTTCTAATTATTGTGTCAATATCTGGTACCATCGAGGAGATAGGCCAGTCCGACCCTGAAGCTTTCTGACACCTACTTGCGATAAGACGGCAACAGCATTCAAATAAGTATTTTATATATTTAGATGACCCTTTATATTATTTATTTTCTAGAAAGTTTATAAATCTATCGAAGAATGTGCTCTCCTTTTGGGATGACCTCAGGGTACAACTGTCTTAATTATTTTTTGCATGGGCTATTTATATATTTGTACACGTTGATTATAAATCTTCTTTGAAATAACTCTTCTTATGACCATTAATATTTATTAATCTTTCCTCATAATGGAGATTGTTCATGTTCTTTCCGTATTTTTTTTACTTTTTCCAAACTCCAGGGCATCCTTTTTTAAGAACTGGGGCCAAAACTAAACTGTATAATACTAATGTTTCGTAAAGGGGAAAGATAACGTTCTATCTATTAAGTCTACCTAGTGTTATGCTGAGCTAGTATGCTGACATTCTAGTATCCAGTCTATGATCTACAAGTATACTCAGATCCTTCTGCACTTGCAATTCTCCCAGTCTTCACTAGGTGTAGTGAAAATGGTGCAAGTCTTTAGTAAATTTGGTAAATTAGACACATTTTTCTAAACTATTGAGATAATTGTAACAAGCCGGGATTGCATCCTCAAGCAAAATATGTGTTATTTAATTGATTTAATTATGTCTTAGTCTTTCTAGGGCCAAGATATGTCTTGTAGTTATTTAACTGGAACTATGCCTTTACTATTTTAGTGTTTTGCATGGCTGTTGATGTGGCTGTATTATATTTCCTCCACTATAGGTGACATTTTGAAAGAATCGTTCAAGATCAGACAAAGATGAGAAGTAAGCTGCCTAAAGAAGATGGGTGTCTGTCTGACAACAAAGATGGCATGTGCAATGTTTGATGTTGGCATTGATATAATCTAAGGTGAGGGAGATACTGGCCTGTTTTAAGCATTGGAGTCAGGATGTACGAACCGGATGGTATCTTAGGCTGCGTTTGTTAAGCTCTATAACAGGGTGATGATGGACACACGTAGGAGCGTGCTTCGCCACGCCCCAGGCGGGAGCAGCGTCTATAAAACAGTGGTGATTCCACCAAATGGTGTTAAGCGTTGGGAGAGAGCTAGCCATAACCTTTACTGCGTGTTGAAAGTAGAGCCAAGACAGAAAGTAAGAAGGTGGTGGTGATAGACAGGGCCGATTCTAGCTTTTCTGCTGCCTGAGGTGAAAATTGATATTGCGCCCCCCAGATTTTGATTGTCATCCCCCTGGCTGTTCTACATCACTACCAGCCTCCTACAACTCTTGCGGATGCACTGTTGCCTTGCACTTCCCTGGCATGTGCGGTGCAGCGATGATGCCGGGCAGAGTACACCTCGCTGCACGGTGCGTTCCCAAGTAGTGCAAGGCAATGGCGCATCTGAAAAAGTTAGAGGAGATTGGTAGTGATTTATAATGGCTAGGGAGATGTTATTCAAGCAGGGAAAGGTGGGTGTGGATTTACGGAGTGCATAAAGTGGTAAAAATGACATTCACCTTATTCTACAGGTTGATACGATTATAGCGATACCAAATTTATATATTTTGTTTTATGTTTTACCACTTTTAAAAAAATAAAGCTGTTTGTTAAAAAAAAATAATTATTTGTGTCGCCATGTTCTGAGAGCCATAACTTTTTTTTTCCATCAAGTTAGTGGTGTGAGGGCTTAAATTTTGCGGGGCAAGCTGTAGTTTTCATTAATTTTCGGGTACATGCGACTTTTTGACCACTTTTTATTCTATTTTTTTTGGTGAGCTAAGGTGCCCAAAAAACTGTAATTTGCATGTTTTATATATTTTTACGACGTTCACCGAGCGGGTTAAACAATGCTATATTTTGATAGTTCAGACTTTTACGGACGCGGCTATACCAGTTATGTTAACTTTTATTTCCTTAACATTCCTTTAGGGGAAAAAATGGGAAAAGGTTTTTTTTTTTAACTTTTAATACTTTTTTTTTTGGAACATAAAAATAACCTATATTTAACTGTTATTTACTATTTTTATTAGTCCTCCTAGGAAACTTGAAGCAGTAATCAATGGATCACTTGCATGATATACTGCGATACTAATGTATTGCAGTATACCATGATACTGACAGTCTCCTTTGAAGCCCTGCCTCCAGCAGGGCTTCAAAGGAGTTCAAAGATGGTAGACCTGGGGGCCTTCATTAGTCCCCAGGCTGCCATGACAACCATTGTCACCAGTCGATCACGCCGCGGGCGGGCACGATGGCGTGTTGTAGCGGACACCCCCCCCCCCCGATTATAACAATTTAAATCCCACGGTCGCGATTGACCGCGGTATTTAAGGTGTTACACGGGCAGAATCAAAGTGATCCTTGATTCCGCCCGTTGCAGTGAGGTGTCGGTTGTATAACACAGCCGTCTCCCGCTGAGTATGGAGCGAGCTCAGCCCGTGAGCCCGCTCCATACTTTCCCTTAACGGCTGTCATTAAGGGGTTAAGTATTTTGCTCCAAATCAGCTTTAAATGGCGGTTCTCGTCTGCTGGACTTTTGGTTCTAATTATTGTGTCAATATCTGGTACCATCGAGGAGATAGGCCAGTCCGACCCTGAAGCTTTCTGACACCTACTTGCGATAAGACGGCAACAGCATTCAAATAAGTATTTTATATATTTAGATGACCCTTTATATTATTTATTTTCTAGAAAGTTTATAAATCTATCGAAGAATGTGCTCTCCTTTTGGGATGACCTCAGGGTACAACTGTCTTAATTATTTTTTGCATGGGCTATTTATATATTTGTACACGTTGATTATAAATCTTCTTTGAAATAACTCTTCTTATGACCATTAATATTTATTAATCTTTCCTCATAATGGAGATTGTTCATGTTCTTTCCGTATTTTTTTTACTTTTTCCAAACTCCAGGGCATCCTTTTTTAAGAACTGGGGCCAAAACTAAACTGTATAATACTAATGTTTCGTAAAGGGGAAAGATAACGTTCTATCTATTAAGTCTACCTAGTGTTATGCTGAGCTAGTATGCTGACATTCTAGTATCCAGTCTATGATCTACAAGTATACTCAGATCCTTCTGCACTTGCAATTCTCCCAGTCTTCACTAGGTGTAGTGAAAATGGTGCAAGTCTTTAGTAAATTTGGTAAATTAGACACATTTTTCTAAACTATTGAGATAATTGTAACAAGCCGGGATTGCATCCTCAAGCAAAATATGTGTTATTTAATTGATTTAATTATGTCTTAGTCTTTCTAGGGCCAAGATATGTCTTGTAGTTATTTAACTGGAACTATGCCTTTACTATTTTAGTGTTTTGCATGGCTGTTGATGTGGCTGTATTATATTTCCTCCACTATAGGTGACATTTTGAAAGAATCGTTCAAGATCAGACAAAGATGAGAAGTAAGCTGCCTAAAGAAGATGGGTGTCTGTCTGACAACAAAGATGGCATGTGCAATGTTTGATGTTGGCATTGATATAATCTAAGGTGAGGGAGATACTGGCCTGTTTTAAGCATTGGAGTCAGGATGTACGAACCGGATGGTATCTTAGGCTGCGTTTGTTAAGCTCTATAACAGGGTGATGATGGACACACGTAGGAGCGTGCTTCGCCACGCCCCAGGCGGGAGCAGCGTCTATAAAACAGTGGTGATTCCACCAAATGGTGTTAAGCGTTGGGAGAGAGCTAGCCATAACCTTTACTGCGTGTTGAAAGTAGAGCCAAGACAGAAAGTAAGAAGGTGGTGGTGATAGACAGGGCCGATTCTAGCTTTTCTGCTGCCTGAGGTGAAAATTGATATTGCGCCCCCCAGATTTTGATTGTCATCCCCCTGGCTGTTCTACATCACTACCAGCCTCCTACAACTCTTGCGGATGCACTGTTGCCTTGCACTTCCCTGGCATGTGCGGTGCAGCGATGATGCCGGGCAGAGTACACCTCGCTGCACGGTGCGTTCCCAAGTAGTGCAAGGCAATGGCGCATCTGAAAAAGTTAGAGGAGATTGGTAGTGATTTATAATGGCTAGGGAGATGTTATTCAAGCAGGGAAAGGTGGGTGTGGATTTAGGACTATGTGATTCTTCAGGATAGCGGCACCGCCCCATGACACTTTAATGAGTAACTAGCATACAGCGTGCATCATTTTAAAAGTTGATTTTATTGATTTTGCTGCATCTGAAAAAAACATACCAGGGGATGTTTGAAATATTGTCAGGTCATGTATTACCGCATGGTGGCAGTTCAAGGATTTAAAACTACCTGACAGGTTCCCATTAAATATAAAATAAATTGAAAACAATTCCATCTGCCCCTGCAATTTAGTTATTATAAATATATCTTATATAATAACAGCTCCAGAACCAAGCTCAGTACATAGATACATTACCAGAACCAAGCTCATACATATACAGTGGAAATAAAAAGTCTACACACTCCGGTTAAAATGCCAGGTTTTCGTCATGTAAAAAAATCAGTACAAAATTAATCATTTCAGAACTTTTTCCGCCTTTAATGTGACCCATAATCTGTACAATTCCAATGAAAAACAAACTGAAATCAGTTAGAGGGGAAAAATAAAAATAAAAATAACAAAAACAGAATTAGCCAATCACACTTAAACTCATGTTTAACCCCTTCAAGACTGAGCCTGTTTTGGCCTTCAGGACGAAGCCGATTTTTCAAATCTGACATGTGTCACTTTATGTGGTAGTAACTCCGGAATGCTTTTGCCTAGCCAAGTGATTCTGAGATTATTTTCTCGTGACATATTGTACTTTATGTTAGAGAAAAATTTGTTCGATAAATTCAATATTTATTTGTAAAAAACACCAAGATTTAGAGAAAATGTGCAAAAATTTGCATTTTTCTAAATTTAAATGTATCTACTTGTAAAACAGATAGTAATACCAGACAAAATACTTACTAGTTTATATTTCCAATATGTCTACTTTATGATTGCATCGTTTTTTGAACATTCTTTTATTTTTCTAGGACGTTACAGGGCTTAGAACTTTAGCAGCAATTTCTCATATTTTCAAGAAAATGTCAAAAGCCTATTTTTTCAGGGACCAGTTCAGTTCTGAAGTGGCTTTGAGGGCCCTATATATTAGAAAGTCCCCATAAATCACCCCATTTTGAAAACTGCACCCCTCAAAGTATTCAAAACAGCATTCAGAAAGTGTTTTAACCCTTTAGGTGTTTCACAGGAATTAAAGCAAAGTAGAAGGTGAAATCTACAAATTTCATTTTTTTTTTTTCGAAAATTCATTTATAATAATTTTTTTCTGTACCACAGAAGGTTTTACCCAAGAAATGCAACTCAATATTTATTGCCCAGATTCTTCAGTTTTTAGAAATATCCCACATGTGGTCCTAGTGCGGTAATGGACTGAAACACAGGCCTCAGAAGCAAAGGAGCACCTAGTGAATTTTGGGGCCTCCTTTTTTTAGAATATATTTTAGGCACCATGTCAGGTTTGAAGAGGTCTTGTAGTACCAAAACAGTAAAGACCCCCCAAAAGTGATCCCATTTTGGAAACTATACCCCTCAAGGAATTTATCTATAGGTATAGTTAGGATTTTGAAACCACAGTTTTTTTGCTAAAATTATTTGAATGAGTATGTGAAGATGAAAATCTACTTTTTTTTTATGAAAAACTTAGAAATGTTTAATTTTTGCAAGGAATAAAGTAGAAAAAACACCCCAACATATGTAAAGCAATTTCTTCCGATTTTAGCAATACCCCATATGTGGTAATAAACTGCTGTTTGGACCCACAGCAGGCCTCAGAAGAGAAGGAGCACCATTTGGATTTTGGATTTCTGATTTTGCTGGAATAGTTTTCAGTGCCGTGTCGCGTTTGCAATGCACTGGAGGGATGAAAAACGTGGAAACCCCCCAATAGTGACCTTATTTTGGAAACTACACCCCTCAAGGAATTTTTCTAGGGGTAAAGTTAGCATTTTGACCCCACAGTTATTTTGCTGAATTCATTGGAATTAGTCTGTAAAGGTAAAAATCGACTTTTTTCTGTAAGAACGTAGACATTTTTAATTTTTGCAAGGAATAAAGGAGAAAAAGCACCGCAACATTTGTAAAACAAGTTCTCCTGATTGTGTAAATACCCCACATGTGGTAATAAACTGCTGTTTGGACCCATACCGGGGCTTAGAAGGGAAGGAGCTCTATTTGGCTTTTGGAGCTTAAATTTAGCTGGAATAGTTTTTGGGTGTCATGTCGAATTTGCAAAGCCACTGAGAGACCGAAACAGTGGAAGCCCCCCAAAAGTAACCCCATTTGAGAAACTACACCACTTAAGGAATCTATCTAGGGGTATAGTGAGCATTTAGGCCCAACACCTCTTTTGCAGAATTTTTTCAATTTCACAAAGGATAAAGGAGAAAATGCACCCCAACATTTGTAAAGCAATTTTTCACGAGTACGGCTATACCCCACATGTGGCCATAAATGTTTTTTCATTAGAAAGTAATTAACCCTTTCCGAACTGATCCATGTTTTGCTTTTTCTTTTTCATTTTTCCTCCCCGCTTTCCGAGAGCCACAACTTTTTTATTTTTCTGTCAATAGAGTGGTGTGAGGGCTTATTTTTTGCTGTAGTTTTTATTGGTACCATTTTTTGGTACATAAGACTTTTTGAGCACTTTTTATAAAAATTTTTTGGTAGAGCGAAGGTGACCAAAAAACTGTGATTTTGCCGTTTAAAATTCTTTATTTTTCACGGCGTTCACCGTGCAAGTTCAATAATGGTATATTGTAATAGTTTGGACTTTTACGGACGCAGCGATACCAATTTTGCGTATTTTTTTTTTTTTTACATTACTTTAGTGCAAAAATGTGAAAAGGGTTCCTTTTTGTACTTTAAATATTTATTTAATTTTTTCCACTAATAATAACTATTTACTTTTGTTTTTACACATTTTATTAGTCCCCCTAGGAGACTTGAACCAGAAATCGTTAGATCACTGGTAGAATACACTGCAATACTAATGTATTGTAGTTTATTGTCATTTTTCAGGCTCCTGTAACAGCGTGTTCGCTGTTTCTGTCCGTTAGTCCCGGGTATCAGCTGTAATACACAGCTGACACCCGCAGCGAATGCCGCAGGCTCAGCGCATGAAACACTCCATATATCACCCC
This sequence comes from Rhinoderma darwinii, assembly GCF_050947455.1. Taxonomy (NCBI): domain Eukaryota; kingdom Metazoa; phylum Chordata; class Amphibia; order Anura; family Rhinodermatidae; genus Rhinoderma; species Rhinoderma darwinii. The sequence goes on along the minus strand of NC_134687.1, from coordinate 377,120,864 downwards.
CCACACCACGACATGCTATTAAGTCATGGTGCGCGAAGGGTTTAATGCACAGTGGATGGTGCAGAGTGAAATATAAAATTTTCCGCTGATGTGCCATTTTAGTGAACTATATGTTGTGCCCAGTTGGTGCCACAAATACCTCATAAAATTTTAACCGGCTTCTCCCGGGTATTGCGATGCCATATCGGTGGACGTAAATGGCTGTTTGGGCACGCTGTAGGGCTCAGAAGGGAGGGACGCCATTTGGCTTTTGGAGCGCAGATTTTGCTTGGTAGTAGCCCTGGCGTTTTGCTGGTATTTCAGTTTATAATGTGGGGGTACATGTAGGCTGGGCAGAGTACATCAGGGGCATAATAAGAGGGTATAATAATGGGGTAAATAAATAATAATCCGCAGATATGTGGCCTTTTTGGCACTTATAAATGGTGCCTGATCTTATCCGCTTTTGGAACACTGCACATTTTGCATCGCCATATTTTGGGAGCCAGAACTTTTTTTATTTTTGCACCACCGGAGCCGTGTGAGGGCTTATTCTTCGCGGGACAATCTTTAGATTTGATTGGTACCATTTTGGGGTACATGCCACTTTTTTGATCACTTTTTATTCCATTTTTCGGCAAGCCAGGTGACCAAAAACCATCAATTCTGACAATGATTTTTATTTATATTTTACAGCGTTCACCCTGGGCTATAAATGACCATTATATTTTATTCTGTGGGTCGGTACGATTACGGCGATACCATATTTATATAGTTTTTTTTATGTTTTGCAGCATTTGTGCAATAAAATAACTTATTTAGAAAATAAATAATTTTTTGTGTCACTATATTCTGAGAGCCGTAACTTTTTTATTTTTCAGTCAAAAAAGCTGTGTAAGGACTTGTTTTTTGCGGGACGGGCTCTAGTTTGTATCGGCACTATTTTGGCGTACATGCGACTTTTTGATCACTTTTTATTGTATATTTTGGGAGGGGTGGTGACCAAAAAATAGTGATTCTGGCATTGTTTTTCGTTTATTTTTTTTGCGGTGTTCCCCGTGCGGGAAAAATAATATTATAGTTTTATAGTTGGGGTCGTTACGAACGCGGTGATACCAAATATGTGTACTTTTTTTTTACGTGTTCATTTTTTTTCCTATAATAAAAGACTTATTATAGGAAAAAAAGCAGTTCTTGTTTATATCACTTATAACTTTTATTTTTACATTTTTTTTTAAAACATTTTTATTCTTTTTTTTACTTTTTTCACTTGTCCCACTAGGGGACACTTAGACTTGCAGCTCTGATCGCTGCTGGAATACATTACACTACACACGTCACAGTCACACTGACAGGAAGCCTAGGAGGACCAGCAGAGGCTGGTCCTCATAGGCTTCTGTACATGGCACCCCGGAAGCCATTGTCTGGCGTCCGGTTGCCATGTTTACCATCGCCAGCCCCCGTGATTTCACATGGGGGCTGCCGGTCGGCGCTAAACACCTTAATTGTGGCGTTCAAAATCGAACGCCGCAATTAAGGGGTTAACTGCCGATATCAGCGGCGATGGGCCGCTGATCGGCAACGGGGTATGCAGGGCAGACACCCTGCACAGTTAACCGCCGCTGCGGTGTAGCGCCACGCGGCGGTTAACTGTCAAAGCACAGACGTTACTGCACGTCAAGGTGCGCAAACTTACTGCACACATTGACGTGCATTAACGTCAAGGTGCGGGAAGGGGTTAATAGTAGTCAGTACACAGCTGCCATTATTTAAAGTGATTCTGAGTAATCCCATATTAAATTCAGCTGTTCTATTAGGATTTTCCTGACATTTTCTTTGTTGTATGTGACAGGAAAAGCCATGGTCCGTAAAGAGCTTACAACACATCGAAGGGATCTCTATTGTTGAAAGGCATCAGTCAGGAGTAGGGTACCAAAACATTTCCAAGGCATTAGATATACCATGGCGCACAGTGAAGACGGTCATCAAAAAGCGGATTACATTTGGCCCAACAGTGACATTACCAAGAACTTGGACGTCCCTCAAAACTTGATGAAAAGACAAAATGAAAATTGGTACGGGAGGTTATCAAGAGGCCAACAGCGACATTAAAGGAGCTGCAGGACTTTCTGGCAGGTACTGGTTGTGTAGCGCTTGTGACAACAATCTCCCATATTCTTCATATGCCTGGGCAGTGGGGTAGGGTGGCAAGACGGAAGCCTTTTCTCACAAAAAAAAACATTCAAGCCCTGCTATGTTTTGTAAATACCTACGTCAAGTCTGCCAAAAGCATGTGGGAAAACGTATTATGGTCTGATGAGACGAAGGTAGAACTTTTTGGCCATAATTCCAAAAGGGATGTTTGGCGCAAAGCCAACACTGCAGATCACCAACAGAACACCATGCCCACAGTGAAGCATGGTGGATTCAGCATTATGCTTTTGGGCTGTTTTTCTGCAGCTGGAACTGGGGCTTTAGTCAAGGTGAAGGGAATTGTGAACAGTTCCAAATATCAGTCAATATTGGCAAAAAACCTGCAGGCCTCTGCTAAAAAGCTGAAGAGGAATTTAACCTTTCAGCACAACAATGACCCAAAGCATACCTCCAACTCAACAAAAGAATGGCTTCACCAGAATAAGATCAAAGTTTTGGAGCCCAGACCTGAATCCCATTGAAATTTTGCGGGGTGACCTGAAGAGGTCTGTACACAGGAAATATTCTCACAATCTGACAGATTTGGAGCGCTCTTGCAAGGAAGAGTGGGCAAAAATTGCCAAGTCAAGATGTGCCATGCTGATAGACTTCTACCCAAAAAGACTGAATGTTGTCATAAATTCAAAGGGTAATTCAACAAGTATTAGTTTAAGGGTGTGCATATTTATGCAACCACATTATTTTTGTTCTTTATTCTTATCTTTCCATCCTAAAAGATTTCAGTTTATTTTTCAATACAATTGTACAGATTATAGGTGATATTAAAGGTGAAAAAAGTTCTGAAATTATTCATCTGGGACTGATTTTGTAACATGACAAAAACCTGGCATTTTAGCAGGGGTGTGTAGACTTTTTATATCCACTGTATACGGCACCAGAACAAAGCTCTCTATATATATATATATATATATATATATACAGCACCATAAGCAAGCTCAGTACATACATAGTTCACCAGAACAAAAGTCAGTACATAAATACAGCTCCAGACCAAGCTCAGTACATATATAATACACCAGAAGCAAGCTCATACATATATACAGCACCAGAATCAAGCTCAGTATATACACACAGCCCAAGAACCAAGCTCAGTATATAAATACAAACACCAGAACCAAGCTCAGTACATATGCACAACACCAGAACCAAGCTCCGTACATAAATATAGCACCAGATCCAAGCTCAGTACATATATACAGTGCCGGAACCAAGTTCAGTACATATACACAACACCAGAATGAAGCTCAGTACATATACACAACACCAGAACCAAGCTCAGTATATAAGTACAACACTAGAACCAAGCTCAGTACATAAATACAATAACAGCACAAATACTGCTGAATTTAGTGCAACCCCTGCCATATAGGTTTGTACGGCGTAAAACTACAACTCCCAGCATGGCCTGAGCAATGGTAAGTATATTCTGGGAGTTGCTGTTTCACAAAAAAAAATCATACCACCCATCATTTCACTACAGATCATACAGTGACTACAGTACTGATTAGAGGAAGAATAAACATTTACATTAAGTGACTCACAGGTGACATCTTCAGATCTTAGTTTTTATTTTTCTCTTTTCGTCTCCATTCGGTCCAGACCTCTATGATTACTTCTGCCGGCCACAACCCATTTCTGCAGTTTGCCGCACAGATGTCTTCAGCTTCTCACTTTTCAAACATTTCTGCACCTATAAACGAAGATAAAATTCTCATGGAGCCACACACTAGGCCCCTAAATATAATCGTGCCATACACTGCACCTCTAATTATAATAGCGCCATACAGTGTGTCCCTGGTTATAATGGCACCATACACCGTGTCCCACACACACACACACACACACACACATTCACACAGTGCCCCCTGTAGATAGTGCCCCCCATAGATCCCCCTTTGGATAGTGCCCCCCATAGAGCCCCCTGTAGACAATGCCCCACACAGAGCCTCTTGTAGACAGTGCACCACATAGAGCCTCTTGTAGACAGTGCCCCCACATAAAGCCCCTGTAGACAGTGCTCCACATATATAGTGATCCACTGTAGAGCCTCCTGTAGATTCTTCCCCCATAGAGCCCAATGTAGACAGTGCCCCCCATAGAGCTCCTGTAGATAGTGCCCCCATACAGCCCCTGTAGATAGGGCCCCCCATAGAGCTCCCTGTAGATAGTGCCCCCCATAGAGCCCCTATGGATCGTACCCCCATAGAGCCCCCTGTAAATTGCATGTACATGTATATAAGTTATGGCTCTGCTAAGGCGGGATGAAAACACATCATGATGTGCAGGCCAGAGGAGGACATTACTTTTATTTCAAGAGGTGATTATCAAGGTACTAATATTTGGTTTCCGAAACTACAAAGCTGACAGTGTTACAAAAGGGGGATAAGAATGGACAGCATTTATAAGTGCTATACCTGGCCAAAAATCCTTGCTTGTGTATAAAGGATTGCTTCAAAGAATACTACGCATCTATGATTTTTTTAATTTTATTATTTACCCAATTATTATACCATCTTATTAAGCCCTCATAGACTCCGCACAGCTTACATATGCCAAATTGAAATGCTTGTAAAACCCCAAACAAAACTACTACCAAGCCAAATCTGCCCCTCCAAAAGCCAAATGACGGTCCTTTATTCAAAGCTCTGCAGTGTGCCCAAATAGCAGTTTATGTCTACATATAAGGCATTGCCATACCCGGGAGAACTGCTTAACAATTTATGGCATGTGCAACATATTGAACACTGAAATGGCATATCTGCAGGAAAATTGCAATTTTTATTTGGCGCCTACTGCTGTGCATAATTTCTGGAAAACTCCTGTGGGTCCAAATGCTTACTATACCCCTTCATAAATGCCATTGAGGGGTGCCGTTTTAAAAATGGGGTCACTTTTTGGGGATTTATTTTTCATATTTGACATCAGAGTCCCAGTAATTGTGGAGCAATGCTAATAAATGTATTTCATTTTCACGGTCCAATTTGAATAAATTCAGCTAAAAACTGTGGAGTCAAAATACTCACTATACCACTAGATTAATTCCTTGAGGAGTAAATTTTCCAAAATAGGGTCTTCTCTCTTCTGAAATGGAGATAAGCAGAAAATTAGGGGTGTAACATGCATAGAGCTAGACGTTTGTTAGACTGATAACGAAAATTAGCTTTTGTGGTGGAATTAAAGAGGCTCTGTCACCACATTATAAGCGCCCTATCTCCTACATAATGAGATTGGCGCTGAAATGCAGGTAACAGCAGTTTTTTTATTTAGAAAAACTATCTATATTCACCAAGTTATGAGCGATTTTATCTTTATGCTAATGACTTGCTTAATATATTATAACCTATATATATTTACTAAGCCAATATATCATACTCAAGATATCACATATCCATATTCATTAAACCGAAAAAGAAAAAATCTTGATATAATATTATTTTATCAAAATATTTTTCTTTGTTATAATTTATAGTTTATTATACATAAATACAAAAAATAGAAGATACAAAAAATAACCCCCCTCCCAAGTATATACTATAGACAATTAAAAATATCATAAAATATATGCCAGGTGTAATCTGATAATGATTCAAAAAGATGGTAAATATAATAATATCAATAAGAGGTCCTCATACATTAAAGCATGTACCCTACAAATAAATAGGAGAACGAGTATATATATATACATGCAATAGCAGCATCAGACCACCCAGGGACTGATGTAAATAATACTGCAATGACAGGTCACTCCAATCGCAAAAATGCAATAATGTGGGTAAAACTTGGAGCACTAAGTCAATAGAAGGAAATCAACTACAAAGGGTATTGGAATTTGACTATACCTGCAGAGGACATGGTGGAGGAAAATGTACACCTGGATACCGAGCACCTCGACGCGTGTTTTGCAACCTTCGTCAGGAGGTGTGCTACTACTTTGACAGCCCAAGTTTAAATACTATGTATACAGCGGCAGATGGCCAATGATGTGCAGCAGAGAAAACCCTCCCACCAGAATCATCAGCGTCGCGCTGTTAATAGCATGACACGCAACAATGCGTGTCAGCCGTGGGAGTGATGCGGTTCAGACATAAGGGGAAAGCAGGTAACGCCCATCATTCCTACTATTAACCGTGCAGCATGTCCCAACCACAGACAGGTAGGCATAACACATCAACGCCAGAGTAGATCAGTATATAGATTAAGTCAGTGAGGCAATCCTTATATCAAACCGGAACCACCCTATCATACATAGATTTAGAAAGGCTCGCCCCAAACAAAACCTGAATACATGATTAGAATGGATACCATATACATCCTACAGGATACATCAGAGAGTGTATTTATAGAAAATAATATAATATATAATAAATAATAAATAACATTTTTCAATCAAATACAGATACATATATACACAAAAAGGACATCAATCAAACAGGACATATAAAAAAATACTAATAAATGACAATCAAGAGTAAATTAATACATATGTTCATAACACCAACTCGTACAGTGATATCCATATGACATTACATAAATATAATAGTGTATAAAGAATATATATAGTGTAAAAAAAAATTAAAAAAAAAATATATATATATATATAGTGTAAAAAGTATATAAAAAATATATTTACTATTCTATATAATATATGGTGTAAAGAATATAGTGTAAATAATATATATAGTGTAAAAAAAATATATATATATAATGTATATATACATATGTATATGTATATATGTGAAAAAATATAAATATATAAAAAAAATTACATATAAAAAATGCAAAATATATATATATATATTTTATATTAATAATTAATACAAAGGTACCAAAACAATAAAATAATAAACAGGTAAGTGTCAAGGTCCGAGCAAGCAAAGGCCAGGCATGGGGCGGACACCAGATGCACCACACGAGCGGGGGCCCTCCACTCAAGAAAGTACATCGGGTCCAACCCTCACGCCAGACCAATCCCGCAATCGCCGAAACACTACCACCCAATCCCAAAATTTATATTTTTAGTGTTGTTAGTAAATATGTGCTGTGAATATTATTAAACACTAATAAGTAAGGATCATTAACATAATTTTTACTGTATCAATTGTGTTGTCAAGTGTGTTCCAACCATAAAATAAAAACATGAAAAATAAACACGAAAATTAGAAAAAGATATCAAAAATATATAAATATTTAAAAAATATTAAAAATAATTATAAAAATGTAAATAATGTCAGAACCAAAAAATCTATATACACAAATATACTTCCATACACGTCCACATATATACATAATCAAAATAAAAATAAAATGTCAACACAAAAATAGTACATATATAAATAAATACATAACCATCACAATATGTGATTTATCATATTATCACAGAACCGGGTATCAACCCAAAATATCAAAAAATATATATATCTCATACACATATAAATTCAGTTGTGGTTCTTTTCATCATCTCCGATGTCCTAGGACGTATAATCACTTGATTATTCAATTCATCGAGGCTCAATTCAGGTCGAAAGTAGTCATGTTGGATCTAATTAAAGTAATAGCAGAAACATATAAAAAAGTTATTAAAAACATAGAACAATACTTACAAGAAGGATGCAAAGCTTTGAGATTTGTTCAAACCTCTTGGAGACATAGTGTCCAAGATAACAATCCATTTAGTCTCCTTTCGAGCGGAGCTCTCTGAAGATATCACCGCCACGATTCCCCTGATAGATCCTATCAATCCCCTTAACCTTAAGTAACCTCCAATTTCTGTCATGGTGGTCCCTAAAGTGTCTGGCCAATGGTTTATTTCGATCCCCAAAATTTTCATCATGTTCCCCATTCGTGATCCCTTTAATGTCACGAATGTGTTCCATCACGCGTACTTTCAACTCCCTTGTGGGCGCCTACTGCTGTGCATAATTTCTGGAAAACTCCTGTGGGTCCAAATGCTTACTACACCCCTTCATAAATGCCATTGAGGGGTGCCGTTTTAAAAATGGGGTCACTTTTTGGGGATTTATTTTTCATATTTGACATCAGAGTCCCAGTAATTGTGGAGCAATGCTAATAAATGTATTTCATTTTCACGGTCCAATTTTAATAAATTCAGCTAAAAACTGTGGAGTCAAAATACTCACTATACCGCTAGATTAATTCCTTGAGGAGTAAATTTTCCAAAATAGGGTCTTCTCTCTTCTGAAATGGAGATAAGCAGAAAATTAGGGGTGTAACATGCATAGAGCTAGACGTTTGTTAGACTGATAACGAAAATTAGCTTTTGTGGTGGAATTAAAGAGGCTCTGTCACCACATTATAAGCGCCCTATCTCCTACATAATGAGATTGGCGCTGAAATGCAGGTAACAGCAGTTTTTTTTATTTAGAAAAACTATCTATATTCACCAAGTTATGAGCGATTTTATCTTTATGCTAATGACTTGCTTAATGCCCAACTGGGCGTGTTTTTACTTTTGACCAAGTGGGTGTTGTAAAGAGAAGTGTATGACGCTGACCAATCAGCGTCATACACTTCTCTCCATTCATGTAATCAGCACATAGTGATCCTGTGTTCACTATGTCCCACACAAACGTTACTGAAGTGTCGGGATTGTGAATAGACATCGTGTCCTGGCTGGAAGCGATGTCTATTCACTGTCAAGACACTTCAATAACGTTAATGTGTGAGTATGTGACAGCACATAGTGAACAACGCAAGATCACTATGTGCTGATTACATGAATGGAGAGAAATGTATGGCGCTGATTGGTCAGCGTCATACACATCTCTTTACAACGCCCGCTTGGTCAAAAGTAAAAACACGCCCAGTTGGGCATTAAGAAAGTCATAAGCATAAAGCTAAAATCGCTCATAACTTGGTGAAAATAGATAGCTTTTCTAAATAAAAACCACTGTTGTTACCTACATTACAGCGCCGATCTCCTTATGTAGGAGATAGGGTACTTATAATGTGGTGACAGAGCCTCTTTAAGCTTTAAATTATGAACTGACATAGTATGAGAGCAATCCTACTGTAGTACTGTATGGAACAATTCTGATACGTATACGGGGTGGAATTCCTATGTATGCAATTTTTTTAATATATTTGGACTTCAAAGGGGGTCCTTCACTAGTTTTATAAAATGTTGATTCTTAACATTTTAGGCCCTTGTATTAGAATATTTTTGCTCTGTGTAAGATCCTTTTAGTTCCTGTTGCTGTTGATAAAGAGTTTACAATGCATACTTCCTTTGATGCACTGTTAAGTTCTTTGCTGACTACTCACCTTCTTTTGAGTTTGCATTTTTCATTCCATTCAAAACATTTTATTGAAACTAAACGTCATCCCAGGTAAACAATTTATTATGCATTGATGTTGTTTTTTTTAACTATTACCCTGCTAATTGTTTCATTAGTTTTAGTACAAAAGTACATTAAGGTATTATTGATATAGTCAGAAAATGTTTCTCTTCTGGCCTGTACATCGACGTAGCACATACGCATTGTACAATGCCATCTGTATGACGTGCACGGCCAGCTTCTTATACCACACCCTTGATTATCGCATGGCACTGTAGGGGTATGTTCACACGGGCTAATTTCTGTCGTTTTTCTGGCCGTAAACTGTCGAAAAATGGCCGAAAAATCGGAAGCAGAACGCCTCCAAACATCTGCCCATTGATTGCAATGGGAAAAACGGCGTTCTGTTCCGACGGGCCATTTTTTTACACGGACGTTTTGAAAAACAGCCGCGTAAAAAAACGGCAGCGAAAAAGAAGTGCAGGTCACTTCTTGGGACGTTTTTGGAGCCATTTTTCATAGACTCTATTGAAAACAGCTCCAAAAAACGTCCGTAAAAAACACAGCGAAAATCGCGAGTGGCTTAAAAAATGTCTGAAAATCAGGAGCTGTTTTCCCTTGAAAACAGCTCCGTATTTTCAGAAGTTTTTGAGTTTGTGTGTGAACATACCCTAAGGCTTCAGCACTTGATCTGACAAGTTCACCCCTCACATGTACCTATTGTAGTCCAGGAGTAGTCTGGTTTGGGGGTCTCTGTACTGGTACCTCGTACAGGTACATGGGTACTGGTGTGGCCATGTATTGTTGTCAATACAAGGCCATCTCTCTTGTCCTTGTACTTGACACACAATATGTTGCTGCTAGAATGTGCCCTGCTCTCACCCCTTCTGAGTGTTTGCCCAAGCCTCTCAGATTTTTTCTAGCAGTGCCGCATGCCACAGTACTTCTGGAAGAGAGGCACTTGAGTGAAACGCTAGTATAAAAATGATCCAGGTAGAGGGGGCGTTCCCGGAAGCCGATGGAGTAGGTCGCACAGCAAGGAGCTCCTCTGATCCCCGGCCTAAACTAAGCGGTTCTTACTCGTTGTAGCCTCCCAAGACATACCTATGATGGTGAGACGGTCTGCGAAGAAGCCAGACATTAAACTGGCATCCTCTGGAGCCTTGAGGGGTGGCACCTTGGGCGCCTTCTTCTCGGACCTGCCGGCGGGACACGCGCCATTGCCTGCGCCCTCTCAAGATGCTGCGTCACAGTCCTCCAGGTGTCCGTCGGAGCTGGACGAGCGAGACTCGGATAACTTGCTGCCGCTGGCAGATGGAGATACACCCCATCCTGAGATGGATTCTCGAGAGGGAAAGGGAGATGGCTTGCCGCCATCTTTTGTAGCAGCCTCTACTCCACATTCGGCTGATCCGGAGTCGGAGGCACTTAACTCTCTGGGAACACCCTTCTCCCCACGACAGACTTTTAAGGTCAGTAACTTCCCAAAACAAACTAGGGAATTTCAAATATCCCCAAAACCTCAGAGACCCCAAAGGAGCGACATTTGTACTTCTAAACGCCCCAGAGACTTGGCAGGTCAGGGAGAGACCCTGAGTTGGAGACTCTCTCTTTTTCTGAACATCTGCCGCCATGTGCTCATGGCTCAGACTCGCAACCCTGGCTCTCATCATCTGACTCTGAGAGTTCTACTCCCAAACGCCATGACTGGCAGTCTTTTTTAAGACAGCTTCCTACCAGAGAGGATTTTAAATCTCTTATTACTGAGGTGAAAGACACCTGTAATGCGGCTGTTGCAACAGTCAGACAGGACATCCAGAAAATCTCCCATAGAATGGAGTCGCTAGAAGATGATCATGATTTCACCCGCCAATATGTATCCCAGTTGCAAACCACGGTGGTGGCACAACATACTGCTCTTTCTGATTATCAAAAACACCTGGAAGATCTGGATAACAGAGGTATAAGACATAATATTAGAGTTTGTGGTGTGCCTGAAGCTACTCAGGATGAGAATCTGAAGGAAGTCCTGGCGACCATTTTTAATAATGTTCTGGGTGCCCCCGCTGACCATGCTATCAAGTTAGATTGGGCCCACAGAGCTCTAAGACCTAAAGGAGCTTCGCCCTTACCTCGTGATATTATCTGCTGTGTGACTGACTATGAGCTTAAGGAAACCATTATGAATAAAGCTAGAGCTCACTGTTCTATTCAGTATAAAGGCTCCAGTGTCCAACTGCTACCCGATCTGTCATGGATCACACTGCACAGGCATAGACAATTACGCCCTTTACTTTCTACACTGCGAGAAAATAATATCTTATACCGGTGGGTATTCCCGTTCAGTCTCACAGCCAGACGCGATGGCTGTTCAGCTGTTCTCAGATCATCGTTTGATGTCCGGGCCTTCTGTGATACCCTGGACATTCCGGTCCCAAAACTGCCCGATTGGGAACTTTCTCCGCCTCCACCCCCACCCTCTCCTGCTTGGCAAAAAGTATCCCCACGGAGGAAATCTGCTACCCCACGAGGTTCCATGCTTGATCGCGGACCCAAACCATCATCTCAACGTTAATGCATTTGTTTATGGAGGCTGATACTCTTGTTTGCATGTTTACGTGCTTAGACCGCGCTGAAAGTTCACATTGATTGTGTAAAAGAATGTTCTTTCTGACTTGTTTTCTTTTTTATAGGCCGGGGCAGAGTTCCACTAGTACAGATTCTACAAGACTTGTTCTTCCCTGCTATGGGGGTTAATGGCTGTGTTGCTGATAGATTTGGCTTCCAGTGGTTCTTCTCCCTTATGGAGACACTATACCTTCCTAGTGCATTTGATGCATCTAGTGCTCACATTGTCACATACGTGTAAGAATTTCATTATTATGCTAGTCTTCATATGGAATTCTGATTCCATTCATAGTCGTATAACCGACTTGATAACGCAAGACTGTTATCTGTTCTTATTTTTTTTGTCTGTGTTCGTTTGTCTTTGTCTCCCTCTTTCCTCCAACTTTGTTTCTTACTTAAGAGATCTGGCTTGTGGATTGGGACTATAACAATGGTGTGGCGACTACTCTAAATGACACTCCACTCTGCACACAGGTCAGTGGGCCCTCTGGGTTCATTGTTCATTTTTGATCCAATGCTTACGGAACTGTCATGGCGCGTATAGTATCCTTAAATGTTAAGGGCCTAAATTCTAATGTTAAGAGGCGCCTTGCACTCCGAGAGCTGAAGCACTTGAGGGCAGATATCGCCTTCCTACAAGAGACGCACCATGACAGTTCTGGGTCTTTCAAATTTGCATTACCTAATTTTCCTGTTGCTTACACATCTGTTCAAAATAAGAAAAGGGCCGATGTCGCTATTTTAATATCATGGGATTGTCCATTACAAGTTACAAAGTCCATTGCTGATCCGCAAGGACGATATGTCATCCTCGCAGGGACCCTGAAAGGTGTTCCGATCACTTTATGCAACCTCTATGCTCCGAATACGTTACAAATTCCCTTTTTGGAGAGAGTTTTTGCTAAGATTTCCCGGCTACCGCCTACTACTTTGTTTATAGGGGGTGACTTTAACCTCCCTCTCTCTGATATCATGGATAGGCATTCGCTTAGTTCCCCTTCTCCGCCTTTGGAATTGCGTCGGCGCACATCGGCATTTCGTCGTTTGATTCGTAAATATAACCTCTATGATTTATGGCGAATCTCTAACCCATCGGCTAAACAATACAGCTTTTACTCGCACCCACTGTGAGGGTTTAGCATCAAGAGAGATTGGTACAGCGGTTTCTTTGTAGCCAGAGACAGGGACACCGTGCATTAAAAGTCATAACAGGGCTTTGCCTGTGTTTTTATTCTTGTCAAAGAAACAGCCTCATGTACAACAAGGCAAAATACAAAATAAATCCTGCTCGTCTGAGCACTAACTAAACAAGATATTATCTAACTATACCGAGTGCCTTCCTACCAGGCACTGGACACAAAGTAACACAGGTCTTTACTCACATAGAATACAGGCTACTCCAGCCTTAGTAGTCTCCAGTCTGAGTCAGGGGTGACTCACACACACTGTGTCTGCACCTTTTTATACACAGGCTACAGGTGCAGCTAATTGAGCAGCAGCCTTGTCCTACAAACAGAGATGGACTAGGGATTGGGGAACCCGCCCTGCTCTTCTCCAATCCAACTCCAGGCCCTTTTTCCGGCTTTTCCTTAAGCCGAGATTGGAAAGCTAGAGCTTTCTATTGCAAGAACTACTCATTCCCTGGAGCCTAGGATACATATGAAAGGATTTTAGGGGAAATGTACCTTCCCTCAATGACTTTACCTGTCACTGTCTCACATACCCTCTTCCTCTGTTCGAGCCCGTGGGATCGGACACATTTAGCTACAAGGCAGTGTGTCCTAGACAAAGCGTAAGCATTGCTCTGCAGTTTTCCTGCTCTGTGTTCCACATTATATTTGAAGTTCTGCAAAGTAAGAAACCACCGTGTAACTCTTGCATTTCTCTCTTTAGCTTGACACATCCACGTAAGAGGAGAGTGGTCTGTAACCAACCGAAACCGACGACCCAATAAATAATATCTCAGGGACTCAAGTGCCCACTTAATTGCCAAGCACTCCTGTTCAACTATGCTATCGTTTTTCTCAGCCGGGGTAAGTTTTCTGCTCAAATAGGTCACAGGATGTTCCTCACCACCCACCTCTTGTGACAGAACTGCTCCGAGCTCCACATTAGAAGCATCAGTTTGGACAACAAACTCCTTTTTGAAGTCAGAAGTGACTAAGACTGGTTGGTTACACAGGGCCAGTTTCAACCCTTGAAAGGCGCTTTCAGCCTTCGTGTCCCACTTGACCATGACAGACTTACTTCCCTTGGTAAGATCTGTCAGGGGCGTTGCTGTGCTGGCAAAGTTTGGAATGAACCTGCGGTAATAACCTACAATTCCTAGAAAAGCTCTGACCTGCTTTTTGGTTTTAGGGCTGGGGCCAGTTTTGGATAGCCTCAACTTTGTTGACCTGTGGCTTTATCACCCCTCTCCCAATTATGTACCCCAGATACCGTGCTTCCTCCAAGCCTAAGGAACATTTCTTTGGGTTTGCTGTTAACCCCGCGGCTCTGAGGGAGTTTAGTACTGCTTGTACTTTTGGTAAGTGGCTTTCCCAGTCATCACTAAAGATTATAATGTCGTCCAGATATGCCGAAGCATACCAACGATGGGGTTTGAGGACTATGTCCATTAACCTTTGAAAGGTCGCTGGAGCCCCATGTAGCCCAAATGGTAAACAAATATATTGAAACAGACCATCCGGGGTGATGAACGCAGTTTTCTCTTCAAAATACCTTGAATGGCCCAGTCTCTCTATTAAGTCGTCAACTCTTAGCATTGGGTATGCGTCAAACGTTGACATCTCATTTAACTTGCGGAAGTCGTTACAGAAACGCAATGACCCATCTGGTTTTGGAATCAATACAATGGGACTTGACCATTCACTTTTTGACTCTTCAATAATCCCAAGGTCTAACATTTTCTTTACCTCCTCAGATATGGCTTGTCTACGAGCTTCAGGGACTCTGTAGGGTTTCAAGTGGACCCGAACCTGAGGCTCGGTCACAATGTCATGTTTTATTATACTGGTCTGTCCTGGCAGTTCTGAAAACACGTCTGTGTTTCTCTGCACAAACTCTTTTGTCTCCTGTTTCTGTGGCTTTACGAGGGATTCTGACACATACACATCTGGGTTAGGACTATAGGGGATCCTTACTGCCACGAGGGTCGATCTTTCTTTCCATGGCTTAATTAAGTTTACATGGTATAACTGTACTGTCTTCCTTTTACCTGGTTGGTAAACTTTATAATTTACATCCCCCACCTTTTCAATTATCTCATACGGCCCTTGCAATGTAGCAAGAAATTTGCTTTCTACGGTTGGCACTAAGACCAACACTCGATCACCAGAGTTAAAATTTCTAACTTTAGAAGTTTGGTTATACACCCTGCTCTGAGCATCCTGAGCTTGCTCCAAGTGTTCCTTAACTATCGGCATGACCGCAGCGATTCGGTCTTGCATCAACGTGACATGCTCAATTACACTCCTATAAGGTGTGGACTCTTGCTCCCAGGTTTCCTTGGCTATGTCCAGGAGACCATGGGGTTGTCTGCCGTATACAAGTTCGAAAGGAGAAAACCCCGTGGATGATTGAGGAACTTCATGTACAGCGAACATCAAATAGGGCAGAAGACAGTCCCAATCCTTCCCATCCTTACTAACCACCCTCCTCAACATGCCTTTTAATGTCTTATTGAATCTTTCGACAAGACCATCAGTTTGAGGGTGATATATAGAGGTACGCAGGTGTTTAATTTTCAGCAGTTTACATAATTCCTTGGTGATTTTGGACATAAAGGGAGTTCCCTGATCGGTAAGGATTTCCTTAGGTAAACCAGTACGGGAAAACATGTAAAACAACTCTCTTGCAATGGCTTTTGAAGAGGAATTTCGCAAAGGGACTGCCTCAGGGTAGCGTGTGGCATAGTCCAACACCACTAGGATATATTGATGTCCTCTAGAGGATTTGACTAAAGGGCCGACCAGATCCATGGCAATTCTTTCAAAAGGGATCCCAATGATAGGCAAAGGCACCAGCGGACTCCTAAAATGTGGCATAGGAGCCGTTATCTGACACTCCGGGCAGGACTCGCAATACCTCTGAACTTCCGTATATACCCCCGGCCAGAAGAATTTGTTGTAAGATACGCTCTCTGGTCTTTTCGCAACCTAGATGTCCACCCAGCACGTGTTTATGAGCCAGGTCCAACACCGTTCTACGATACGGTTGGGGTATCACCAGCTGTTCAACAACCTCCCCACGTACGTTATCTATCCGATACAGCAAATCCTGGTTAACCGCCATGTGTGGAAACACCTTATCAGCCCCTGGATGTTGAGGCACTCCATTTAATACCTTAGTATTTTCCCTGGCTTTTACCAATGTGGGATCGCTAAGTTGAGCGGTCCCAAAATTGTTACGTGATACATTTAACTCTGGTATCTCAGAAATTTCCTCCTGCTCATCTGTTTCACTAGCAAAAACAGCCAGAGGAAATTTATCAGACTCAGTGGTCACCCCTACTGCTGCCACCTCAGCATCTTCGTTAAAGGGTTCTGGGCTAATCACAGCGCACACATTAATACCATCATTAACATTTACAGTGGAGGTTACGTCTTTCTTCCTCCACAAGTCCCAGAACACTGGGAAGTCTCTCCCCAGGATCACACTGTGCATCAGGGACTTGACCACACCCACTTCATGGCAAGCGGTTCCACAGGAAGTTTCTAGAGTGACCAAAGCGGTGGGGTATTCTTTAGTGTCCCCATGGATGCACAGGACCCCTATGTCTGCTGAATGTTCCAGGGTCTATCAGGCTGGTATGCACCAGGGTAACCAGACTCCTAGAATCCAGCAAGGCACTCACAGTACACCCTTCCACTTTTACGACACACATTTGTTGATCAGTCTCGTAAACAGTCTCAGCAGAACAAACAGGACGTGCAAACAAGGATATTCGCCTTGCTGCATCACACTCCATTGGCTCAGTAGTCAGGGGACAATTGGCAGCAATATGCCCAGGTCCATAACACCGCCAGCACTGTATGCGGCCCCGGTCCCCAACTTGAGACCCTGGTCTGGCCTTCAGTGTCTCTCTGGGATTTCTTCCCTCCGTCTGCTCCCCTTCTGAGCCACCTCCCTTAAAGACATTTCTCACCCCTCTAGTAAATGGAACAGTCTTACCGGGTGCTCCGCACGATTTGCTGTTCCTGGGGTTAGAACATCCAGGCGGAACTTCTTGGAGTAGATCCTGAGTAGCTCTGTACCTTTCAATCAGTTTCACCAGCTGTTCCGCATCTGTAGGATCTCCTTGACCGACCCAACGCTGAACCTTCGGTGGTAAGGAGCGGATGTATTTGTCAAGCACCACTCTCTCCACGATCTGTGCAGGGGTTGATTCCTCTGGCTGTAGCCATTTCCTTGCAAGATGGACAAGATCATACATTTGTGATCGCGCAGGTAGGTGTTCCACGAAAGTCCAGTTGTGCACCCGTCGAGCACGCACATTCATATTAACACCCAGACGGGCAAGGATCTCACCCTTCAGCTTGGAGTAATCCTTGGCATCCTGCTCATTGAGATCAAAGTACGCCTTTTGTGGCTCTCCGGTTAGGAAAGGTGCCACCACTGCTGCCCACTGATCTGAAGGTAACTTCTCTCGTTCTGCCACTCGCTCAAACACCATGAGATAGGCCTCAACGTCATCGGTGGATGTCATCTTCTGCAGAGATGTCTGTACCGCTGCACGAGTGGTTTGGCGCAAACCATGAGGCCCCGCTGACCTCTCCACTGAGGCCTGAATTTGGTCTTGCAAATAGTGATTCATTTGCTGCTGTTCTTTTAAGGCCAGTCTGTGGGCTTCACCCAGCAGAATATTGGTTTCAGCCTGTGCACGCATGGCTTCCTCATGCACCATTCGCTGAGTCGCGCTGGCTTCTTGCAGAGCTGTGCTTATCTTCCCCTTATTGATATTAGCCTGAATCAGCTGTTTAAGTATTTCATCCATTTTAACAGTCTCTTTTAGCCCTGTTGCCGCCTTCACCCAAGACATACACTTCCAAGCACTCTCGGGGAGAAAAAATTGTGTTGTTGCCCCTAGCAACGATTTTCCACTTGGAGCAGCAAAAGTCCTTTTAAATAGGTGTATGTCTCTTTAAGACCGTGCCCGCATCGGCCACCATATGTGAGGGTTTAGCATCAGGAGAGGTTGGTACAGCGGTTTCTTTGTAGCCAGAGACAGGGACACCGTGCATTAAAAGTCATAACAGGGCTTTGCCTGTGTTTTTATTCTTGTCAAAGAAACAGCCTCTTGTACAACAAGGCAAAATACAAAATAAATCCTGCTCGTCTGAGCACTAACTAAACAAGATATTATCTAACTATACCGAGTGCCTTCCTACCAGGCACTGGACACAAAGTAACACAGGTCTTTACTCACATAGAATACAGGCTACTCCAGCCTTAGTAGTCTCCAGTCTGAGTCAGGGGTGAGACTCACACACACTGTTACATAGTTACATAGTTACATAGTTAGTACGGCTGAAAAAAGACACATGTCCATCAAGTTCAACCAAGGGAAGGGAAAAGGGAAGGAAAAATTTCTACACATTCTGCACCTTTTTATACACAGGCTACAGGTGCAGCTAATTGAGCAGCAGCCTTGTCCTACAAACAGAGATGGACTAGGGATTGGGGAACCCGCCCTGCTCTTCTCCAATCCAACTCCAGGCCCTTTTTCCAGCTTTTCCTTAAGCCGAGATTGGAAAGCTAGAGCTTTCTATTGCAAGAACTACTCATTCCCTGGAGCCTAGGATACATATGACAGGATTCTAGGGGAAATGTACCTTCCCTCAATGACTTTACCTGTCACTGTCTCACACCACATAGCACCCACACTCGGATTGATCTATTTCTCGGCAATATACCAGGTCTTCGTTCAACCTCATCTGTTGACATTGGTCCTATTACTTGGTCGGATCACGCTCCATTTATGTTGGATCTCCATCCTGATCTACGAACTACCCAGATATGTCACTGGAGGTTGAACGAATGTATGCTTAAATCCCCAGTACATAGGGCAACCCTTAAAGCACACATTGATTCCTATTTTGCTCTTAACAAGGATTCAGTCCCTTCGTTATCCACAATATGGGAGGCGCACAAGGCGGTTCTCAGAGGGCACTGTATTTCCCTCTCTTCTCACATCAAACGAGATACGGCCCAACAATGCTTAGATCTAACGACGACCCTCGCCAAACTAGAGCATAAAATGTCCCTTTCCCCCTCAACGTCTACCCTTCGACGAATCATTGCCACACGGGGACAGTTAAAGGATCTCTCTATTGCTAAAGTAGAAAAGATGCTCTTGTATACTAAGCAACGATATTATGAGAGGGGGAACAAGGCGCATTCATTACTTGCGGCCCAATTGCGTGACAAAAAAGCTCAGTCGACCCCGTCTGCTCTCCGGGATGCACGAGGCCAATTGATCTATGATCCTAATCAACAAGCGGACATGTTTCACCAATATTACTCAAAGTTATATTCTCTTAAATCCCAACTCCCTGCAGATCCGTCCACGCGTGCCCAACATTTAACGGAATATTTAAGGTCCTGCCCTCTTTCCACTATTACATCTGATGATGCTCTTATGCTCAATGCCCCCATCACCACAGAGAAATTGCAAGATACTATAAAAGACCTTCCTAATTGTAAATCCCCAGGATCTGATGGTTTCTCATACCTTTGTTATAAGGTTTTTCAAGATTCATTAACTTGACATTTATTGGCTCTCTTTAACTCCTTCCTGTCAGGGGCTGTGATCCCCCCTTCCATGCTTCATTCCTTTATTACGGTTATTCCTAAACCGGGGAAGGACCAGTCCGATTGTTCCAGCTATAGGCCAATTTCTTTGTTGAATGCCGATCTCAAAATATTTACCAAGATTCTGGCCAATAGACTTGGCATGTTGCTCCCTGGCTTGATTCATAAAGACCAGGTGGGTTTTGTCATGCATAGACAAGCAGGAGACAACACTAGACGTACCATTGATTTAGTGGATGTTCTCAATAAAACGGATTCTCCTGGCTTACTCCTTAGCCTGGACGCTGAGAAAGCCTTTGATCGATTGGACTGGTCCTTCCTCATTGCCACATTATAAACCATAGGCATCTCTGGTCCCTTTCTTATCGCCCTACACTCATTATATACCTCTCAAAATGCAGTGGTTAAATTACCACACGCGACTTCCCAACGTTTCAATATTTCCAATGGGACTCGTCAGGGTTGCCCTCGCTCCCCCCTTCTTTATGTGTTATGCATAGAACCTCTGGCCGCCTGTATCAGGAGTAATCCGGATATTCAGGACTTTTTAGTGCGCGATCGGGAATTTAAGATTTCTCTATTTGCTGATGATGTCCTCCTGACTCTGCGCAATCCCCAAATTTCCTTACCAAATTTACACGCGGTCCTAGATTAATATAGCCTCCACTCTGGATACAAGCTTAATAACTCTAAGACAGAAGCCCTACCACTTAATCTTTCCCCACCGCTTATGTAATGGCAGGAAGGAGGTGAAGGGAAAGTGAGCCCTAATCTACCCACCGCCCTGTCCCTGCCTACTTGCAACGACCCGCCCTAGGCGACGGGGTACAACTGGGCGGCGGTCCCTACGCTGTCTAAGTGCACGGGAGAACAAACAGGGAACACGCAAGGGAAGGGGCAGTAGCCACGGAACGCCGCGAGGAAACGGAGCGGTGAATGAGTAGTCAGGACCAGGATGAAGTGGAGTATACCAAAGTGAGCACGGAGAAGGAAGCAAGCCAGGGGCAAAGCAAAGCAGGTTAAGCGGAACTGCAGCAAGGCAGAAGCACGGCAGAAGCAGGCTGGAGCAAGCAGCAGTGAGGCCAGGAATCCAGAAGAATTACAAGCACTGAGGAAGAGAACACGGCAGGTAATAAAGGACAGGGGGCGGAGCTAACTCCGACTGACCAGGCCCAAATAGGCTCTCCCACTCCTGAGCCTGCCACCCTGGTTGGTGGGAGATGGTGTCAGTCAAACAGGTCTGGCCTCAGGTGTGGATTGATTAATCCCAGGAGTATACCTAGACGTAGTACCTGGCAGATCCCTAACAGTACTCCCCCTTTTATGAGGGGCCACCGGACCCTTACTAAGAGGACCCGGTTTAGTAGGGAAGAGAAGGTGGAACCTCCTGATCAATACCCCAGCGTGAACATCACGGGCAGGTACCCAAGTCCTCTCCTCCGGCCCGTATCCTCTGCAATGGACCAGGTACTGGAGGGAGCCCTGGACCATCCTACTGTCCATAATCTTGGCCACCTCGAATTCCACCCCCTCAGGGGTGAGAACGGGAACAGGAGGTTTCCTCGAGGGGGACCAGGACGGGGAGCAGCGTTTAAGGAGGGAGGCATGGAAGACGTCATGTATGCGAAAGGATGGGGGCAGCTCCAGACGGAAGGATACAGGGTTGAGGACTTCAATGATCTTATAAGGTCCAATAAATCGGGGAGCAAACTTCCTGGACGGGACCTTAAGGCGCAAGTTCCTGGACGACAGCCAGACCAAATCCCCGACGACAAACCGGGGGTTAGCAGAACGTCTACTATCCACCTGAATCTTTTGTGCGCTCTGGGACGCCTCTAGGTTCTTCTGAACCTGGGCCCAGACCGTGCACAGTTCCCGATGAACATCCTCTACCTCAGGATTATTGGAACAACCAGGGGAAACGGAGGAGAACCTTGGGTTAAACCCGAAATTACAGAAAAACGGGGAGACCCCTGACGAGTTACTGACCCGGTTATTCAGGGAAAATTCAGCAAGGGGAAGGAATGAGACCCAATCGAATTGACAGCCAGAGATGAAACACCTTAAATATTGTTCCAGGGATTGGTTAGTCCTTTCCGTTTGGCCATTAGTTTCGGGATGGAAGGCGGAGGAGAAGGACAGATCAATCTCCAACTTTTTACAAAAAGCTCTCCAAAATAAGGAAACAAATTGTACCCCTCTGTCAGAAACGATATTGACTGGGGCCCCATGGAGACGCAGGGTGTGTTTCACAAACAAAGAAGCTAACGTCTTGGCGTTAGGTAGCTTCTTAAGGGGCACAAAGTGGCACATCTTGCTGAAGCGGTCTACTACCACCCACACCACCGACTTGCCCTGAGATGGAGGCAAATTGGTGATAAAATCCATGGAGATATGGGTCCAAGGTCTCTGGGGAATGGGCAAGGAACGTAGTAGGCCCGCAGGTCGGGACCTAGGGGTTTTGGACCTAGCGCAAACCTCACAAGCGGTGACGTAAGCCCTAACGTCTTTAGGCAACCCAGGCCACCAATAGTTTCTGGTAATGAGGTGTTTGGTGCCCAAGATGCCAGGATGACCAGATAGAGCGGAGTCATGGTTTTCCCTGAGTGCCCTTAGCCGGTATTGCAGGGGAACAAACAGTTTGTCCCCAGGGACGTTCCCGGGAGCTGCACCCTGATCAGCCGCGATATCAGAAGCTAAATCAGAATCCGTGGCAGAAACGATTATACCAGGGGGTAAAATACAAGCAGGATCCTTCTCGGAAGGAGGATTGGCCATGAAACTACGTGACAGAGCATCAGCCTTAATATTCTTGGACCCAGCCCTATAGGTAACCAAGAAATTAAATCTGGTAAAGAATAGTGCCCACCGAGCTTGTCTAGGATTAAGCCTCCGGGCCGATTCTAGGAAAACCAGATTCTTGTGATCCGTAAGGACCGTTACCTGGTGTCTGGCCCCCTCCAGGAAGTGCCGCCACTCTTCAAAAGCCCATTTAATGGCTAGAAGTTCGCGGTTGCCAATATCATAGTTACTCTCCGTGGGCGAAAACTTCCTAGAGAAGTAAGCACAGGGGCGGAGATGGGTGAGGGAGCTGGTACCCTGGGACAAGACGGCCCCCACTCCCACCTAGGATGCGTCAACCTCCACAATAAATGGCTCCTCTTGGTTGGGCTGAATCAGCACGGGGGCCGAGATAAAGCACTTCTTGAGGGTCTCAAAGGCCTGGACGGCCTCAAGGGACCAATGGAGGACATCAGCACCCTTGCGAGTAAGGTCCGTAAGAGGCTTAGCGACGACCGAGAAGTTGGCAATAAATCTCCTGTAATAGTTGGCGAACCCTAAAAAACACTGTAACGCCTTAAGGGAGGCAGGTTGGACCCATTCCGCCACAGCCTGAACCTTGGCAGGGTCCATGCGGAATTCATGAGGAGTGAGGATTTGCCCTAAAAATGGTATCTCCTGTACCCCAAAGACACATTTTTCAGTCTTAGCAAACAGATTATTCTCCCGAAGGACCTGGAGCACCTTCCTGACATGCTCCACGTGGGAGGACCAGTCCTTGGAAAACACCAGTATGTCATCAAGGTACACAACAAGAAAATTACCCAGGTAATCTCTCAGGATTTCATTAATAAAATTCTGGAAGACAGCAGGGGCATTACACAACCCAAAGGGCATGACCAGGTATTCGAAATGACCCTCGGGTGTGTTGAACGCAGTTTTCCACTCATCCCCCTCTTTGATGCGGATAAGGTTATATGCCCCCCGTAGATCGAACTTAGAAAACCATTGGGCTCCCTGAACCTGATTAAAAAGATCCGGAATCAAAGGAAGTGGGTACTGGTTCCTTACGGTGACCTTATTCAGGTTATGATAATCAATGCACGGCCTAAGACCACCATCCTTCTTTCCCACGAAGAAGAAGCCAGCACCTACAGGAGAAGTCGAGGGGCGAATGAAACCCTTGGCCAGGCATTCTTGGATATACACCCTCATAGCTTCACGTTCAGGACATGAAAGATTAAATATCCTACCCTTAGGAAGCTTGGCACCAGGCACCAAATCGATGGCGCAATCGTAATCTCTATGGGGGGGCAACACCTCGGAGGCCTCCTTAGAAAACACATCGGCGAAGTCCTGAACAAACTCAGGAAGCGTGTTTACCTCCTCCCGGGGAGAAATAGAGTTAACAGAAAGACATGACATAAGACATTCACTACCCCATTTGGTGAGATCCCCAGTATTCCAATCAAACGTGGGATTATGCAACTGCAACCAGGGAAGACCTAATACCAGATCAGACGATAATCCCTGCATCACCAGTACAGAGCACTGCTCCAAATGCATGGAGCCAACCAGGAGTTCAAAAACAGGAGTATGCTGAGTAAAATAACCATTAGCAAGGGGAGTTGAGTCGATACCTACTACAGGGATAGGATAAGGTAAATCAATAAAAGGCATCTTTAGAGACACAGACATGATATTAGCAGATGAGCCAGAATCCACGAAAGCGCTGCCCGTGGCAGACCGGCCAGCAAACGAGACCTGAAAGGGAAGCAAAATTTTATTGCGTTTCACATTAACGGGAAATACCTGTGCGCCCAAGTGACCTCCCCGATGATCACTTAGGCGCGGAAGTTTTCCGGCTTCTTATTCTTGCGCCTGGGACAGGTGTTCAGTAGATGCTTGTCGTCGCCACAGTAGAAGCAGAGACCATTCATTCTGCGAAACTCCCTACGTTGTCGAGGGGACATGGAGGCCCCGAGTTGCATAGGTACCTCCGAGTCCTCCGTGGAGGGGCGAGGAGACGGGACCTCGGGGGGGATCGCAGAAAAGTCAGAGGGGAGCACATTGAAGCGTTCAAGCTGACGTTCCCTGAGACGTCGGTCAAGTCGTACTGCTAGGGCCATAACCTGGTCAAGGGAGTCAGAAGAGGGGTAGCTAACCAGCAGATCCTTCAGGGTGTCAGATAATCCTAACCTAAACTGGCACCTTAGGGCCGGATCGTTCCACCGAGAAGCTACGCAGCACTTTCTAAAATCAGAACAGTATTCCTCAACAGGTCTCCTACCCTGACGTAAGGTCACCAGCTGACTCTCGGCTAAAGCAGTCCTGTCAGTCTCGTCGTAATTGAGTCCGAGGGCAGAGAAAAAACTATCAACAGAGGAAAGTTCAGGGGCGTCAGGAGCCAAGGAGAAGGCCCACTCTTGGGGCCCTTCCTGGAGTCGGGATATGATGATACCCACCCGCTGGTTCTCGGAACCTGAGGAGTGGGGTTTTAGGCGGAAATACAGTCTGCAACTCTCCCGGAAGGAGAGAAACGTCTTACGGTCGCCTGAGAACCGGTCAGGTAACTTGAGGTCGGGTTCTAGAGGTGAGGTGAGGGGTACTACTAAGGCAGCGTCACCCTGGTTGACCCTCTGGGCCAGGGCCTGGACCTGTAGGGAGAGGCCCTGCATCTGCTGGGTCAGGGTCTCAAGGGGGTCCATGATAGCGTCAGCGTAGGAGAAATGGTAGACTAGGTAGGGGCTTGTAATTATGTAATGGCAGGAAGGAGGTGAAGGGAAAGTGAGCCCTAATCTACCCACCACCCTGTCCCTGCCTACTTGCAACGACCCGCCCTAAGCGACGGGGTACAACTGGGCGGCGGTCCCTACGCTGTCTAAGTGCACGGGAGAACAAACAGGGAACACGCAAGGGAAGGGGCAGTAGCCACGGAACGCCGCGAGGAAACGGAGCGGTGAATGAGTAGTCAGGACCAGGATGAAGTGGAGTATACCAAAGTGAGCACGGAGAAGGAAGCAAGCCAGGGGCAAAGCAAAGCAGGTTAAGCGGAACTGCAGCAAGGCAGAAGCACGGCAGAAGCAGGCTGGAGCAAGCAGCAGTGAGGCCAGGAATCCAGAAGAATTACAAGCACTGAGGAAGAGAACACGGCAGGTAATAAAGGACAGGGGGCGGAGCTAACTCCGACTGACCAGGCCGCGATAGGCTCTCCCACTCCTGAGCCTGCCACCCTGGTTGGTGGGAGATGGTGTCAGTCGAACAGGTCTGGCCTCAGGTGTGGATTGATTAATCCCAGGAGTATACCTAGACGTAGTACCTGGCAGATCCCTAACAGCTTACTTTGACCCTAAAAACGGCCTTCAACTACACATGGAAAGATGCGATTAAATATTGAGGTGTCCAGATCACCCGATCATATGCCTCCTTGTATAAACGTAACTTTCCCCCCTTCTTCCCGGAAATGAATACACTATTGTCTAAATGGTCCTCCCTCCCCCTGTCCTTCGGCAGAGTGTCTGCAGTCAAAATGACTGTTCTACCAAAGTATCTGTATCTCTTGGAGACTCTTCCAGTGCCTATACCGCGTAACGAAATCCGAAGGTTTCAATCGCTCTCTTGAAATATATTTGGGTGGGTAAACGCCACAGAATCCCAAAATCAGTCCTACTTTCTACCACTACATCAGGTGGCCTAGCTGTCCCTGATGTATATCGATACTATTTAGCTGTACATCTCCGTAGAATTCCTAGTTGGACTTCGATGCGTGCATACAATAAATGGACTGAGATTGAGAAGCTCTGGATTGCTCCTACTCACCCGAATGCACTGTTTTGGTCTGGAGCTGTGGACGCTCTGCCGACGCCCCTACTTGATCCCATGTTGTTCACAAAGAACATATGGTGGCTGGCTAACGCCTTGTACCCCTTGTCCTCTTTTAAATCACCGATGACCTCTTTCTTATTTAACCCGTCCCTGCCTGACGGACTAACTGCGAGGATGACTAAACCATGGTCCCGAGCGGGCTTATTTTGTTTTGCTGACATCATAGACCCATGCTCGAGAATTCTTTTACCGTTTTCAAAATTGCAGTCTAAGTATAACTTATCACCCAACACATACTTCAGTTATCTACAGATTACCCATTATGCCAATTCCCTTCCTGGTGATTGTAGTTTCTCTAAACCTACACACTAACTATTACTTCCACTAGTGGTCTAATCTCTGAGATATACAGCATTCTCTCCTCTTCCAATGGCAATATGACTCCCAAACATAGCTATATGGTTAAATGGGAAACCTATTTTGGTAGGGAGATCCCCCTGTCGCTGTGGCAAATTGTTTGGTCACAAGCTGCAAAGTCCTCTCTTTGTGTCTCCTATAAGGAGAACCAGTACAAAATTCTGATGTATTGGTACCACACTCTGGATTTTCTCCACCGCATATACCCTCTTGTTTCAGACAGATGTTGGAGATGCCGCAGCGCTAGGGGGACACTTCCTCATATCTTCTGGGATTGCCGATTACTTCTGGAGAGAGGTTGCAGATATAGTCCATGCACTAATAGGGGTCCATTTTCCCCTGACAGCTCTGATCTTTTTTCTTAATGTACCGCCGAAATCCCTCCGAAAAGTATCCTCTAGATTGCTACTATATGTGCTTACTGCTGCTAAGTGTCTCATAGCGGCTCAATGGAAGAAAACTAGTCCCCCTACATTGACAGACTTGTATTCTAGAATAAGAGAAGTTAGAAGAATGGAGTCCTTGACAGCCTCCTTGAACAATCACTTGGATCGTTTTCATACTGTCTGGTCACCATGGGATGTGTATGGTTCGTCTAGACCGCACTGAAGCCGCACACTACCTGTTCTAATCTCTTTTTGATGTACTCAGGTCAAGCCAGAATATCTCTTTACTTCCTTCCCTCCCCCTCCTATTGTCTTGTCGTGTATGTTTTCTGTGTTCACTGTTTTTTTTTTCTTTTATTAATTTTTTATTTATTTTTATTATATATATATATATATATATATTTTATTTATTTTTTTAAAACAGAGTATGCCTAGTTGAGAGGGTAATATGTGGATCCCACGCTTCCCTATCACATGTTCTTCATTGGGAGTTTTTACAACATGATTGGTTTCTCTTATGGTGCCCATTGTAGACTGTATGTTATTTTTGGTTTCCGACATGTTATATCTTCATACCATTTCTGTCATGACTTATATTCTGTACTGTGATGATACCGTGTATGTTTTGTCCTTTTTGAAAAATAAAAATATATAATTATAAAAAAATAATAATAATTATCCAGGTAGAGGTGGTAACTCTGGTCCAGCAGTGTGTGCACTAAATTTCCACACAATTTTTGCATTAACTTCCAGTAAGGGGGGGGGCATTCTGTAGCTGAATACTGGTGTCCTTCCATTTATATATCCTAAATTTGTAAGTATACCCTGATGCACTCTCGCACAGCTTATACATCTTCACGCCATATCTTGCTCTCTTACTCGGCAGGTACTAGCGGAATTGAAGCCTCCCTTTAAAATGTACCAGGGACTCATCAACAGAAATACACTTCTCTTGGGTGTATGCTTGGGCAAACTGGGCACTGAAATGGTCTAATAGGGGTCTCAGTTTATACAAACGGTCAAAACTGGAGTCATCTCGGGGTGGGCACTGCACATTATCAATATAATGCAAGAAGCAAAGTATTGCCTCATATCGCATCCTGGACATGGCCATGCAGTACATCGGGGTGTGGTATAAGATGTCTGTGATCCAGTAATGGATGGTTTTTCAGAAGCCCCATGTTCAAGAGCAGTCCCCAGAACTTGCCCAACTCTGCTGCATCTACAGGAGTCCACCTGCGGGATTGGGCATAAAACGATGTGGGGTTATTTGTTATATAATGTTTGGCATATAAATTTGTCTGGGACAACATAAGCTCTATAAATTCATCCGTGAAAAAGAACTTGAAAAAGTCCATCTCACTGAGCCCTGCCATATTAAATTTTATCCCTAGGCTGCCCGTGTACTTAGGGATTTGGGGCTCGTAATTGTCTGGTGTGGTGTTCCAAATGGGGTCACTTCGCTCGGGGGTTTCAACTGTGGTGGAGGTACTGGGGCGTCTCCTAGGGGGTCCCTCCTCTTCATCACTGGATGAGGAGGTTGACAAATAAAAGAGAGTCTCACCATCTGACGAGTCCGTGTCAGAGGCAAGAAACGCATAGGCCACTTCGGCAGAAAATGACCTTTGGGACATCTTTATTATTTATGTGCTTAGAC
This sequence comes from Rhinoderma darwinii, assembly GCF_050947455.1. Taxonomy (NCBI): domain Eukaryota; kingdom Metazoa; phylum Chordata; class Amphibia; order Anura; family Rhinodermatidae; genus Rhinoderma; species Rhinoderma darwinii. The sequence goes on along the minus strand of NC_134687.1, from coordinate 377,091,870 downwards.
ACGTGTAAATCGTGTGCTTAGACACGTGTATTGTGTATTTAGTATACGGCAAAAAAAAACTTTAGAAAACTTGACAAGAACAAAATAAAAGTAGACTTCCCTAACTAGAAGCAATAGACTGCTACCTAAAACGTTTTTTTTTTTTAATAGAACGAGTGGAATTCCCTGACACTAAAGCTAACTAGGGTAATGGTTACTAACACTAAACCTAACTAGATTTTATGTGAACTTCCCTGGTACTAAACCTAACTACGGCGACGATTCCCTGACACTAAACCTAACTAGTTTATTTCGAGCTTCCCTGCCTCTAAACCTAAATGGTGGCGTATTCCTGACACTAAATCCCCTGATGCTATACCTAACAATTCCCTGACACTAGTAAAGAAATATTCGGCACACAAGGTGATGATTTTAGTGAATCTTTCGGTTTTATTTGATCAAAAGTTGATGCCAGAGGTTTAGTGCGAAGTTTCGGTCGTATATTAGACCTTCATCAGGCACTACAAGAGCAAAATATATTGCAAAACAGTAGATTAGCATCATGTGGATAAATAGATATATAACATAAATCAAGGTAAGGAGAGAAATAAAAGGGGGGGAGACATAAAGCGAACATAAATGAAAACAGGTGTCTATGGCATGTGCGCAAACATTGCACATAGACATGGTACATAACGGAGAAACGGTCATGAACATATAACTAATTTATATATTTACAAAATATAGCTTATGTTTGATAGTATAGCATGTATAATATGTACATAGAAGACAGACATCCTAATACAGGAAACATTGTCAGGGTATATATAAGGTCAAGCTATAACGGTACAGTAAAAAATAGAGAAGGACTGGCTGTGGCTGAAGGTAACCTGCAAAGAGTTAGTATCTGTATCTATATTTTCTGATAAGGAACTGAACCTATGTACTTCATACATGGACAAGGGCTATTTAACATAGTCCTAGAGAGTTTAGTTTGAAAGAATCAGGTGGTCAGTAGTAAGTACTTGCTATAGTCTCAATGTGTATCTAGGTGAGAGCTAGTAAGCTGTAGGTGACTGTAACTGTAATATGAGGGAAAAGGGGTGTCAGACGTCAACTGTCAAAAGTGTATAGTGTGCAGACTATATCCATCATAATCATGTTAGGCTGTGTGGTAGGGTAAATTACCTTGTACCTCCTGGTGTCTGGTTCATCCATTCGTTGGTGCTGCGTATTTAGTAGTGTTTTACCGCTTCGTTTTGGCGCTGACTAGCCTGGCTGGATGTGGCCATTTTATGTGGAGTGGGTCGGGCGGTGGGCGGCATTACGGTGGACCTCGTCACGAGGTGCACGTACCTGATTGGCTGCTCGTATGAGCAGTGTAATGACAGAACTACGTGTCACACTGAAGCCGGATGGAGCATTTTTACAGTGAGAGTACTGTGTAGCGTGATGAGGTATGTGATAGCGATAATGTGTAGTAACTGGACATGTTGATATATACTCACTCGTGGAGGAGCCATAGTGCGTTATAGATTAAGTGTTTGTCTGTGTGTGACAACTAAAATAGAGTATATACGTCTATGTCGTGCAGGAAGACATCTGAAGGTGTTTTAGATGATGATCATGTGGGTAAATAGGTGTTTCACATAATAGCATATTGACATGTAGTGTTATAGACTGTATAATGGACAGTATTATTGACATGTAGTATTATTGATAGTATTGATGATAGTATTATGTGGAGTTGTGGACATGTAGTATCATGTGTCATAGAAGTATCTCTGAAGGGTAATTGTGAATTGTTAAGCTCTTACAGCTGATCTGATGGAAAATGCTGATGTATGTTTATGAGGAAGAAATTAATAACTGGAAGGGCTACACTATTTAGTAAAACCCACCATAGAGAAGGATACCGTGGTTTCGGCTCTGTTGAGCATGCTTGAAAAAGGTCCTATAGCAGGACGGAAACGTTGCAGCTGTTGACTGAATAAATCACATACTTTTTGAAACCATCGGAGTGCTGTGGGATTTCTTTCATTTAAACTTTATATATATATTTATTTATTTTTGTTTTTTTTTGTTTTTATAGAACGAGTGGACTTCCCTGACACTAAACCTAACTAGGCAGAGGGTTCCTAACACTAAACCTAACTAGATTTTATGTGAATTTCCCTGACACTAAACCTATCTACGGCGACGATTCCCTGACACTAAACCTAACTAGATTATTCCGAGCTTTCCTGACGCTAAACCTGACTATGCTGACTAATTCCTGCCACTAAATTCCCTGATGCTATACCTAACGATTCCCTGGCAATAACAACTGATTTTATGTAAACTTTCCTTACACTAAACCTAACTACGGTGACTGATTCCTGACGCTAAACCTAACTAACTGTGACTGATTCTTGACGCTAAATTCCCTGACTTTCTAAACAAATGTTTTTTTTTTAAATTATATTTTATAAAGAAAAAAAATAAATAATCCCCAGGGACCAAGAAATGTGGCCCTGAAGACCCAAAAGTGGTCAGTGATGGAGATCACTGACCAAAAATGTGGGTGACAAGTGGATAGAAGTTGGGAAAAGCAAAGGTTTTTTTGTAATCTACACTGCAAAGTTTTTTGATTTGTAAACTACACTGCACTGTCTCCCGCCACAACCTCTCTCAACGACTCTCAAACTCCAACAGAGAGCGGGTCCGGCAGGATCTGAGGTCACAGCAGGAAATTATGTATGCGATTGCTGCTATTGGTCTGTCGTCACTGACTAACCAATAGCAGCGATCGCGGAGGCAGGACCACTACGATTGGTCCCTGCACACTGAGCTGTGATAGCCTGCTGTCGGAAACAGAAGACATCACAGCTCGATGAAACGCCGGGGGAAAATGGCGATGCATTTTCCCCAGGACGTACTATTCCGTCACTGAGCGCGAACGATGTGCTCAGCACTACGGAATTATATGTCGAGGAGCGAGAAGGGGTTAAAAAAGTAGAGAAGATCGTTTGTGTATACGTTGGTCTGCTTTATATATGTTAAGCTAAGATACAGGGCCCCAACAGACAGTAATCTTATACAGTAAAAGATTACTGTCTGCTGGGGCCCTGTATCTAAGCCTACTCTGTGGGTGGATGGATTTCAGTACAGACCATCCCAGTTCTGATGGCAACACTGCAGTTTGGGTGGTGGTGGATCGGTTCAGCAAGTAGTTTCACTTTATACCTTTATCAAGGTTAGTCAATTCTCAGATGTTAGCCAAAGACTTTATTCTACACATAGTCCGTTTGCATGGTATTTCTGAAACTATTGTCTGTAACTAGGATACCTAATTTATTTCTACATTCTGCACTAAGGTAGGAATTTATTTTTCTTTCTTTGCTGCTTATCATCCTGAGACTAATAGGCAAACTGAATGTCAAAATCAGACCCTGGAGCAATACCTGTGATGTTATGTTTCTGAGCATCAGGCATCTTATTTTACTCTGACTGAGTTTGCTTTAAATAATCATTATCAAGAATCCATCAAAACCTCAATGTTTTCTTCCGAAACAGATACTCTTGAGGTTGAAGTAGCTCTTAACCCCTTCAGGACCCAGCCTGTTTTGGCCTTTAGGACACAGCCGATTTGTTCAAATCTGACGTGATACTTTATGTTGTAATAACTTCTGAATGCTTTTACCTATCCAAGCGATTCTGAGTTTGTTTTCTCGTGACATGTTGTACTTTATGTTAGTGAAAAAATGTGGTCGATAAATTTGGTATTTATTTCTGAAAAACACCAAAATTTAGAGAAAATTTGCACAAATTAGCATTTTTCTAAATTTAAACGTATCTACTTGTAAAACAGATAGTAATACCACACAAAATAGTTACTAGTGTACATTTCCCATATGTCTACTTTATGTTTTCATCATTTTTTGAATGTCCTTTTATTTTTCTAGGACGTTACAAGGCTTAGAACTTTAGCAGCAATTTCTTATATTTTAAAGAAAATTTCAAAAGGCCATTTTTTCAGGGACCAGTTCAGTTCTGAAGTGGCTTTGAGGGTCTTATATATTAGAAAATCCCATAAATCACCTTATTTTGAAAACTGCACCCCTCAAGGTATTCGAATCAGTATTCACAAAATATTTTAACCCTTTAGACGTTTCACAGGAATTAATGCAATGTAGAGGTGAAATTTACTAATTTTATTTTTTTTGCCAAAATTCATTTCTAATACATTTGTTTTTTTTGTAACACAGAGGGTTTTACCCAAAAAATGCAACTCAATATTTTATTGACCAGATTCTGCAGTTTTGAGAAATATCCCACATGTGGCCCTAGTGCGCTATTGGACTGAAACACAGGCCTAAGAGGCAAAGGAACACCCAGTGGATTTTGGGCCTCCTTTTTTTTTAGAATATATTTTACTCACCTTGTCAGGTTTGAAGAGGTCTTGTGGTGTCAAAACAGTGGAAACACCCCAAAACTTACCCCATTCTGGAAACTACACCTCTCAAGGAATTTATCTAGGTGTATAATTAGCATTTTGACCACACAGGTTTTTCGCTAAATATATTGGAATTAGTCTGTAAAAATTAAAACCTACTCTTTTTCTGAAAAGACATCGAATTTTTTAATATTTACAAGGAATAACGAAGAAAATGCACCCCAACATTTGTAAAGCAATGTCTCCCGATTACGGCAATACCCCATATGTGGTAATAACCTGCTGATTGGTCCCACAGCAGGGCTCAGAAGGGAAGGAGCGCCATTTGGATTTTGGAGCACAGATTTTGCTGGAATGGTTTTCGGTGCCATGTAGCATTTGCAACGCCAAGGAGGGACCAAAACAGTGGAAACCCCCCAAAAGTGACCCCATTTTGGAAACTACACCTCTCAAGGAATTTATCTAGGGGTTTAGTTAGCATTTTGACAACACAGGTTTTTTGCAGAATGTAGTGAAATTAGGCCTCATGCACACGACCGTAGCCATGTGAACGGCCGTGATTTTCGGGTCGGCTGGGGGCGGAGTGTCAGCCGCAAGGCTGTGCACATGGCTGCGGCCATTATTTTCTATGATATAATAACCTATATATATATACTCTTAGCCAATTCATTAGATTCAAGATTTCACATAATCCATATATATTAAACCAAAAAGAAAAATCTCGACATAATAATATTATATCAATATATATTTATTTGTACTTTATTACACATCAATAAATACAAAACATACAAAAATAACCCCACTCCCAAGTATATACTATAGACATATAAAATATAATTAAAAAATATACCAGGTTCACATAATACAATATCAAAAATTATATATAGAGAAATAATTCCTCCCAAAAGAGAATCACATCCCAGGTAAAGTGGTAGCTATACCATATGTATGAGTAATCAAACTGACAGGTCCCTCCGATCAATAGAAAATGGCAACCGTGCTTATGATAATGGAGACCTAATCAGAAAAAAGCTATAAAAAGTTAGAAGTGGAACACAATACCTGTTAAGGACAGGATACTGGGAGGATGAGACACCTGGACACCAAGCACCTCGACGTGCGTTTCGCAACCTTCGTCAGGAGGTGTAATAACTACTCTGAAGACTCAAGTTTA